>NC_057814.1:282017739-282317739 GCF_018294505.1 Triticum aestivum | reverse complement strand
CGTCAAGATTTCTCACCAGAGCGACGAAGGGGGTTGAGGAGTAAAAAGAAGTCCTACTCTCCGATATAACTAGACTCCGAAAAGTTTTGTTCTAGACTCGACATCGGCCAAACTATACGATCAATCAAGGGGGGCTCCTATGGTAGGTCGAGGCTCTGATACCAACTTGTCACGCCCAAGATGCGACCCTATCCTAAAGGAACTCGAAGGTCCCACCAAGGATAGAAGCGCATCTTGAAGATGCTTTTGCAAGGTGGATATCATTACATCAACATTACATAATAGATGGGGATACATACAAGGCATACAAATGCCGCCAGAATACATCAACACATCATACATAAGATCAACATCCGACTACGGAGGAACACAAACAGAAAATCAAACGACATCCACCCTGCTAGCCTAGGCTGCCGACCAGGAACCTAACCCAAGATCAACGAAGAAGAAGAAGGAGAACTCCAACACAAGTAAACATCGCTCTCGCGTCATGATCATCGCATAACCTGTACCTGCAACTGTTGTTGTAGTAATCTGTGAGCCACGAGGACTCAGCAATCCCATTACCATGGGTATCAAGACTAGCAAAGCTTAATGGGTAAGGAAGGGGTAAAGTGGTGAGGTTGCAGCAGCGACTAAGCAAGATATGGTGGCTAACATACGCAAATAAGAGCGAGAAGAGAAGCAACGGAACGGTCGAAAAGCTAGAAGTGATCAAGAAGTGATCCTGAACTCCTACTTACGTCAAACATAACCCAAAAACCGTGTTCTCCTCTTGAACAACCCCGAAAAGAGACAATCACGATTACGCACACGGTTGCGTATTTTAGAAGAGTTTACTTCAAGTTTACTACAACCGGATATCAACAAATTCCCATCTGCCACATAACTGCGGGCACGGCTCTCGAAAGTTTAAAACCCTGCAGGGGTGTCCCAACTTAGCCCATGATAAGCTCTCACGATCAACGAAGGATATTCCTTCTCCCGGGAAGACCCGATCGGTCTCGGAAGCCCGGTTTACAAGACATTTCGACAATGGTAAAACAAGACCAGCAAGACCGGCCGGATGTGCCGACAAATCCCGATAGGAGCTGCACATATCTCGTTCTCAGGGCACACCGGATGAGCCAGACGTCGGGTTGGCATAGACCCTGGTTGCCCAGGGGGCGCCGGACATCGCTCGGTTTGGACCAGCACTTGGAGAAGCACTGGCCTGGGGGGGGGGGGTTAAAATAAAGATGACCCTCGGGTTGGCCGACCCAAGGGAAGGGGTAATAGGTTGTTAGGCGAATGTAAAACCAAGGTTGGGCCTTGCTGGAGGAGTTTTATTCAAAGCAAACTGTCAAGGGGTTCCCATAACACCCAACCGCGTTAGGGACGCAAAATCCGGGAACATAATACCGATATGACGGAAACTAGGGCGGCAAGAGTGGAACAAAACACCAGGCATAAGGCCGAGCCTTCCACCCTTTACCAATTATATAGATGTATTAATAATATAAGAGATATTGTGATATCCCAACATAAACATAATCCAACATGGAGCAATCTTCATCTTCACCTGCAACTGGCAACGCTATAAGAGGGGTTGAGCAAAGCGGTAACATAGCCAAACAACGGTTTGCTAGGAAGGGTGACAAAGGTTAGAGGTTCATGGCAATTTGGGAGGCTTGATAAGCAAGTGGTAGGTAACGCGGCATAGCGATAGAACGAAGCAAATAGCATAGCAATGATAGTAGTGAGATCCAAGGTGACTGTCATCTTGCCTGAAGTCCCGCTAGGAAGAAGAACGAGTCCGTGAAGAAGATGAAGCCACAAAGACGAACCAAGCGTGGAATCCTCACGATCGCAACGAAATGGGAACTAACGAGAAGGAGCACAACTGGAAAGAAGCAAACAACAAGGTAAACAAATAACACATAAACATGACATGATGCTCAACCAAGTATGATGCATGACAAGGCTACATGAAGCTACTCATGGCAAGAGATGATGCATACAAGAGCAACACATCAAAGCAAGTTTAAATGAGGCCATAAATGCAACCAAGGGCATGGATGGATAGAGAATAACATGTATAACAAAACATCCTTAGTGACCAACTCCATATTATGCATAGAACTCATGGTAGCAGCATGGCAACATAGCAACAAAATATAACAGACTCAGACTTAGCAGAAATGACTAAGTCACAGAAATCAGCAACATCACGGAGGCTACTTTGCATGCTTGTGCTAGTCACCACATATATCCCAAAAATACAAGACAAGCACCCCTGTAAAGATGGCATGATGTAGTTAAAAACACATGTAGAGCTCATGCTCATAGGATGCACACACAAAATGCAATGAAAAAGACAAATCATCAAGTTCTGTTAACAGACATCAGTTAACATCTTATAGCACTCTTGCAACGATGATTACTGCATTAATATGAACTCAAACAAGCATGTCTCAGTGGAATGAAATGAGGAGCATCACACGATGAACATTTTGACATATCATACATGCAAAACGGAGCAACATGCACAAAGTTAGTGCAGGTAAAACATGCACACATAAGAAGATTTTCCTGGGACTTGGAAGAAAAATACCCTTGCGAAAACGGGATCCAGGTCGGGGGTAGCTCCATCTCTCGTATAGGACAGCTTCGACGGAAGTCAACGGCGACGGGGAGGGGGCGTGGGACTTCGGCAGGGCTCGGGACGGCCGGGACTGGATAGATCGGGGCATGCGGAACCCATTCCCGGTGATGAGGCGGCTTGGGGCGGCGCGAGCGCGGAGATCGGGGCAGCCATGGATGCTCCTGTGAAGGTGAGAGAGTGAGAGAGATGCGTGAGGGAGAGAGAGAACGAGAGAGAGAGCACACGGGAGGAGGGTAGATGGCCGGCGGGGCTCGCCTGGACGGTCGCCGGCGGGAGGGACTCCGGCGGCCGCCGGCCGGAGCGACGGGAGACGAGCGGCGCGGGGCTCTGGATCGGGCTCCTCCCGATCTGGAGCTTGGGGCCAGCGGGCACGGAGGCGCGGGGGCGCGGAGCGACGGGCGCGCGGGGCGGCGCATTGCGGGCTCGCGGCGACGGGGCGGACGGGCCGCGCGGGCCCGCTGCGGGCTTCGGCGGGCCGCGGAGGAGAGAGAGAGGCCGGCGGTGGCGACGTGGCGGCTCAGGATTGGCCGGGAGCGGCGGCGCGAACATGTGCGGCGGTGGGAGGATTTGTCCGGCGGCGCGAGGTGGAAGGAGGCTAGGGTTTCATCTGCGCGAATTTTGGGGGAGAGGCACATATTTATAGGTAGAGGGAGCTAGGAGAGTCCAAATGAGGAGCGGTTTCCGCCCACAGGATCGTGATCGAACGTTCGAGAGAATGGAGGGGTGTTAGATGGGCTAGGGCTGTGGTGAAGGGGGGCTGGGCTGCAAAGAGAGAGGGGTTTCAAGCTACGCGGTTAACCGTTGGGGCGTCAAACGGACTCCGAATGCGATGAAAATTGACAGGCGGTCTACCTACTCTAAAACAACACCACACGCCAAGTTTCATCCCATTCCAAGAACATTTTTATGCCACTCATGAAATGTCGGGGATATACCCCGCGGAATGACCCGGCCGGAAGTATGACCCGGCCGGACTTGGCGCTTCACCGTGACCCGCCAGAGGACTGGCGACTCACGGGTCTGGCGGCTCACTGTCAGACGACTCACGGATGACCCCGACGGCGGGTCAGATAGAAGACTAGGCCCAAGGCCCAGAAGGCCGGCTCACGTTTATGATGGGCCGGCTTAAGAAGAAAGGGATGACGAATATTTCCTCTACGAGGAAGCAAGACCCGTACTTGTAATTAACTTGGAAGAGAAGATAGACTAGTCCTAGTCCTACTAGGACTCCACATGTAACCCGCCCCTCTAACTTATATAAGGAGGGGCAGGGCACCCCAAAGAGGGACGAGCAAACAATCAACAATCTTTAGGGCTAGACACAAAGAGCCGGCTTACAGGCGACTCTCTCATAAGCATAATGAGACCTAGCCACAAACAGCATGTAGGGTTGTTACCGGATGATGTTTCCCGGGGCCCGAAGCTGTCTAAACCCTTGTCTTGTGTGTTGATCCGCCCTGCGTCTCTCATCCCAATCAACCCCTCTCAAGCTACTACATAGATGCACTGGCCTCACGACTAGTCCTGACACCTAGGACATCTGACGTGTTAATTCCACGACAGTTGGCGCCCACCGTGGGGAAGCGCACGGTGGTGTTGAGTTCTTGAAGGGATCTCTCGAAGGGATCAAGAAGTTAATAATTTTTCGGCTGAACAAGAGCTGGCCTGGAAGGGTCAATATCGACGCTTGGTTGATCAGTCAAGGGTGAAGAAAAGTTTCAGCAACAGTATCAACGAGAGGATTAAAGTTGCCTATCCTTGCGCCGCCGCCGATCGCCTACAAACGACTGGATTTTTCGCTGCAGCGATCGTATTGCAACAGTACGCCAAGACCGACAGGAGTTCAGTGCATGCGTAAGTCGTCCGAGGCTGCGATTTAATCCGCCGAGTTCCACGTTTTTTCCACGCTGTCAGGCTTCAAGTCCCGAGAAGATTCGTGTCCATGGGTTACTCATCGATCCGCTAGCTGCTGCCTTCGCGTGCGAACGCACGCCAGAACCTGCACAATCGCATCAACGCAAGTGATCCTGGTTTAAAAAAAATAGAAAAAGGGAAAGACAGCCGACGAACAGTCAATCAGGCGGAATCAGATTTGGCCACGACTCAGAGGCGGGGACGGACGAGGACCTCGGATCGAGCCACCGCTTCTCGCGCCGCGCCTAGCTGCCGGACCGTGACCGCCTCTACTCCGTGTTGAGCCGCCGCTGCTGTAGGCGTGCCTCGAGTGAGCCTCTCGCACGGGCCTCTGGCACGGCCACGCCATTGCGCCCGGCGCTCCCAAGTCGCCTTGCGCCGCCCCGAATTACTCTGCCATCACGGACCTGCCGTCGTCGCCTCCTCCGAGTCGCTATCGCGCCTGGCTACCTGCGAGCCGCTCCTCCTCGCTCCCGTGTAAGCTTGCTCCTGTGGCCTGGCGTTGGCTTCACCTTTTGCTGCAGGCCATCCGGGCCGCCCTGCGCGCCGTCCGTCTCCGCCACAGCCTGGTGCCTCCGAATCGAACCGGTTTTCGCCGTCATCATCTGCAAGAGCCGCCATCCGGGGTTTTAATCGGGCCTTCACCCGTGGTTACACCAGCCGCCTGATTGGTTCCGGGCAGGAGACGCCGCCCTGACGAATGATGTTTCAGAAGAAAGCGCTGCAGCGCTCTACTACAAAGAGTTCACGCCAAAGGGGAAAAAAGGGTCAAACTGGACACTTGTTTGACTCCCGTACACATGCTGGAAGAAAAAATCAATCAGCATTATAGAATACTATTACCCGACGCGGAGCTCCTGGAGGATTTTCACTTGAGGATGCACCCTCATTGTCTCGCGTGCTGAGCCATCGACTATTGTTACTGCAGTATTAAATACTACTGTTAGCACGAGTGTTCTGCCATGAAGAAAAGAGAAATGCAAAGGAGGCGTGTCACTATTGCCACCATGGCATCACTGTGAGCCGGCCACTACTACTCCACATGAGGTTAAGGCTACAGTCGAGACATTGTCTACATTCACCCGATGAAACTACCAGGTGCTATCTTTTCTATGTATCTTATCGACACATATTAAATCATTTGAGAACAATTACTTTGATCTGTGTATTTTTATATACAGGACAATCATTCACCACAAATATGGTTTATACCATGGGTATGGAGCACAGGGCTGACAATATTCCGCCCGGTGATAGTCCGTAACATATTACCCGATGAATGGACGCGCACAAGCCGCCGCCCGTACGACCCGGTCTACATCAACTAGGCGGGACAGTGCCTGTGATTGACTCGCGCGTCCGCACCGGCTTATAACGCCACGGACGACTCGCCCGTGCGCCCTCGCGGTCGGTTCACGTGTCTGCGCCAGCTTACAACATCGTGGCCGACTCGCTGTCCGCGCCGGCTTACAAAAGTCACGGCCGACTCACCCGTCCACACCGGTTTACCACGCCGTGGCCGGTTCACCCGTGAGCGACTTCAACTTCATCTAGCGATCATCAATTTCATGGCAGATTATGTCCGGCCTGGCACATCAGGTGATATCCATCTAAAATATATTTTATTGGTACATATTATTTTGTCAAAGAGCAGTTTATCTTTGTCTTGGTCTGCAATATTGTTGATGCAGGACAATTGTTCACTACATCAAAACGACGTGGTTAACTCGCCCGACCGCGCCGGTTTACAACACCTCGGCCGGTTCATCTGTCTGAGCCGCCTCTGATGCTGAGGTCGTCTTTTCCGTCCGCTTCTCGCAGCCTGGTCTACATCAACACACCGAGCCGCACCTATCTGCATGAGCTGTGTATTGAGTATGAGCAGGTCACTACTTGGGAAGCCCGGTTTTCTTCCAACAAATTGGAGGCAAATTATCATATGTTATCAGCCGCTGTCTGTGCTTGGATAGCTCAATGGACATGCGCACAAGTCGCCATCACTACAGTTTGGTTAAACTTCAAACAGCCAGTTGGAAGGAACCATTGGCCGAGTTGCTGACACGGCTCATACGGGATCATTTATAACCCGCCGCAGTCACCTCAACCTTCTGTGGATACACATAGTGTTATGAACACCAATCATATACAAGTTATGCCGGTTTATATCACGGTTAAATATGGAGAATCTCAAGCCAACTCCTCGAGTCATCTTGAGACTCGGGGGCTACAGTGACATGACTCGGGAACCCCGGGTCGTTGGAGGGAATGATAACCCGGTTCCGGAGGCTGCTACCATATTGATGAAACTTTAAAGGCCGTCAGAAAATTGCCGGTTCAAATAAAGATTCCGGTTTAAAATCCGGTTCAAGAGATATCTTTCTCCCGCAAAGTTTTGACGCTCCCAAATCTGGTTCAAACGTCCGGCTCAAGGTAAATTTGTATCTTATAAAGCTTTGAAGCTCTTAATATCCGGTTTACAAATTTCCGATTCAAAAAGAGGTTGTCTCTCGCAAAGTTCGAGTTCTCAGGAAAAATTAAAGGGACCAAAGAGTCTGTTACAAAGCACAACTCAAACATAGGTACCCTGCTTTAATGACCATCAGGATATGATCGTATTCGAATTTAGCTTAACCCTTTTGGTGTGACCCTGATCGTATTCGAATCAAAGTCGTTAAATATTCTCATGATCACTAGGGGGCTTCCTGTTCAAACATAGGTCGTATTCGAACCAAAGAGAACATAGCTATCGATACCCTTTTTGATCGGCACACTGCCGAGCTCATTGGGGAGTTTCTTGGTCATATTTGAACCATAGCTCAACCCCCTTTGGGAACCGACGTGGATCGTATTCGAATCAGCGTCGTTAAACAACTCTCAAGGTCATTTGGGGGCTTCCTGTTCAAACATAGGTCATATTCGAACCAAAGAGAACATAGCTATCGGTACCCTCTTGATCGGCAACGCCAAAGCCACTGGGGGCTATATGATCGTATTCGAATCTTAGCTTAACCCCTTTGGGACGGTTTTCTGATTGTATTCGAATCAGAAGCCTCAAGATTTTTTGAAGTTTCTTTTTGCCAATAATTTTTGGGATTTTATTTGAAGCTCTTTTGAACACATCTAAAGTGTATATGAGTGGTTTCTATTTAAACCCGGCTTGATTTTTGATGCTAAGTCGCCGGCTTATGACAATCATCATTTATGTGGAAGCATTGGCTTCTAAGGATTGGGTTATCACACTTACTGCACAGGTATCATAAGCCGGCGGTATAGTTCAATATCACATGTATGATATTGTTTATACATAATTATGTTAAAACTAGCCCTGGCTATGGGCTTTAAGCCGCCGGTATGTTTTGAATTGCGCCATTGGAATCATGCGCGTATCAAAGATTAGGTAATCACCCTTATTGTGCAGGTCATATAAACCGACAAATGCAAATTCAATATCACAAGTATGATATTATTGTTATGTTTTCAAAGTTATGATTCATAACAGGCTTATCTGTGACTCCTTTTTTACACATTCGTGGTCATATGTAAGATACTATGACCCGCCCTGCGGTAAACCGCCAAGGTGTCTTGTGATCTACTTGTGTGCAGGATAAGACTACATTTGGGTGGTTACCCGCCCTGGCTTTTGACGTTAATTCGTCAGGGCATATGTTGTTTAAACTCTGTGCAGGATTTGCAGAACTATGACTTATATAAATGTTTAAGTCCAAACCCGTCATCGAAAGATTGACATTGGTGTCTCAAAGGGATTATCAATTCTTGATTTTCTCAAAAGGCTATAAATAGCCGGGTTACAAAATTTCCGGCTTACAATGGAGGCGTAATAAATCACCATCGGCCAGGAGCCGCTGGGTATCTAAACTCCGGATTTACTTGTCAACAGATAAGGTATTTGAAATCTTTAAATAGCCAAACTTGGCTGGATTTTCATTATGATTTGAATGATTGAGGTTTTCAAACCGGGTTAGTCAAATCTTTAATAGCCAATATGGCTGGATTGTTATTATGGTTATCAGAAACTAATATTATGATTGAGGTTTTGAAAGTCGCTTCAGCGCAATGGCTATTATTTTATCAATGGATATGATTTATTCTACAATGATAGGAATAGTCCCGAGTCGCTGCACGCTTATAACCCGGCACTTGGGGGCTACATTATTCAAATTGAGATTACATCAAATATGCAAGTCCCATGTCACTGCCAGCATGCACCATGGCACTTGGGGGCTAATGCAAAGTCATTTTTACTAATCTTATTGAAGACCCGACTCATCATATCATAATGAGCCGACCCTTGGGGACTACTAATTGCTCCTGTCAAAAATTCAAGACACTTCTAGGATGACCCGACTACACTACTATAACTATAGCCGACTCATGGGGGCTACACAACCGGATTTTATTTAAAGCCATGGTGATAAGTCCCGGCTTATTCATGCTGATTAAACCGGCCCTTGGGGGCTACAGGTAATATGGATATAAGGGAGAAATATCTTCAAATTCTCAATTTTGAGTAAATCAGATTGACCTGGTGTCTACAAAAATCACAAACCGGCGTCGGTGACAATTATGACCTGGCATCATCTATTTATAAACCGGCAATTTTGGTACTCATAAACCGGCAAGTTTTATATCTTTAAGTCGGCTGAATATAAGTTGAATATTTGAAGACCAATATTTTTGTCAAGTCAGAGCATTAAAAGCCGACTCAAGTGGATTGTCTCTTACAATATTTCTCAACAAAGAGACCAATGACAGCAAATTGACTCTGAAGCTGGCCTATTGACCCGGATTTTTCAAAGGAAGTATCTGGATTTTTTGCATTGGCAAAATTTGAACATATCTGCTAAAGAGATTTGCTATGAGATTATGGATACATATCAAGAAGGAAGATGACAAGGACTTAAGGATGATCAAGTGCCCGCTTACCAAGAATATTTAACCCGGAACACAACCTGTCAAATTTGTTCTTGTGTTTATATTGCAGATTAGTTTAACATGGATAAATCCAAATTAAACTGGGGGCTAATGTCGGGGATATACCCCGCGGAAGGACCCGGCCGGAAGTATGACCCGGCCGGACTTGGCGCTTCACCGTGACCCGCCAGAGGACTAGCGACTCACGGGTCTGGCGGCTCACTGTCAGGCGACTCACGGATGACACCGATGGCGGGTCAGATAGAAGACTAGGCCCAAGGCCCAGAAGGCCGGCTCATGTTTATGATGGGCCGGCTTAAGAAGAAGGGGATGACGAATATTTCCTCTATGAGGAAGCAAGACCCGGACTTGTAATTAACTTGTAAGAGAAGATAGACTAGTCCTAGTCCTACTAGGACTCCACATGTAACCCGCCCCTCTAACTTATATAAGGAGGGGCAGGGCACCCCAAAGAGGGATGAGCAAACAATCAACAATCTCTAGGGCTAGACACAAAGAGCCGGCTTACGGGAGACTCTCTCATAAGCATAATGAGACCTAGCCACAAACAACATGTAGGGTTGTTACGGGATGATGTTTCCCGGGGCCCGAAGCTGTCTAAACCCTTGTCTTGTGCGTTGATCCGCCCTGCGTCTCTCATCCCAATCAACCCCTCTCAAGCTACTACATAGATGCGCTGGCCTCATGACTAGTCCTGACACCTAGGACATCTGATGTGTTAATTCCACGACATGAAACAAGGTCGGAGAGGGGTAACGGGCGCGTGTGAGAGTGTCGGATCGCGACACGGAAAATGCGGAAAAAAGGACCGGATGCAAGTTTTGAAAATATGAGCATGCAATGCAGATGATGACATGGCAAAATGCAACACGCAAGAAAATGACATGGCAATGACGACGAATAAACAGAAGACACCTGGCGCACCGGATCCGGGGCGTTACAGTATGATAGCACCGTTTGCTATCTTATCAGTGCATAATGACTAATTTGTCATTGTGATGACCCCTTAATCTATAAAAGGAGGCCCATGGCAACCATAGAAAGGGTTAGAAGGTTGGACACCCACACATTCATACACGCGTAGCCACTATCGCACCCAAGGCAATCCTATCGGGCAAGTGTACTACGGTCCACCATCGTTCTTCCACCATCAATCCACCAAAGCAGGAGTAGGGTTTTACGCCTCACGACGGCCCGAACCTAGCTAAAAATTGCCCGCGTGATCTCTGTCGTGCTGCCCCACGTTCTTATGCTCTTTGTGCAACATGCCATCCCCCCGCCGAACCAATAAGGGACCTTTGGTCCCATAGTTGGCCGTGGTTTCCCGCGACATCTTTGGCGCGCCAGGTAGGGGGAGCACTTGCGTGAACCTGAAAGCGTGAGCAGTGCGTCATCTTCATTGACATCTTCATCTTCAACGGCGCCGTCGACCATGGCGCCCAAAAAGAAGTCTGGTGCTTCAGCTCAGCCGTCCACCTCAAAGGCTCCGCTACCCACAACCACCAATGCCGCGGGGGATGCGGAGGCGCACGAGGATGCGGACGCTACTGGGGATGTGGTCGGAGCAGGCGGCACCGTCACCACCTCCCCCGCGGCCAAAGCAGGAGCAGGAGGCACCGGAGGAGAGCAGCATCAGCAACATCCCGATGGCCACGCTCCACGAGTTACGGGTGAAGGGATCATTCCGTCTGCGCACCTTCCCCTCACTAACAGACACATCCATAGCGATGGCGCTCAGTCCGGGGCAAATTGCCGCCCTCCGGCCGCCCCCACCACGGGAGCGACCGCAGTGCGTGCTCCTCCTCGGGGCGAGTCGACCAAGTCGCTGCGCCCAACGGAGCCGTTGGCCCTCAAGCGCCTTCACCACGTCACCACGCCATCCAGATGGCCGCCTCACAACAGAGAGGATGTGGTGCTGTCGCCGCTGGCACCATCAGAAGCCGAGCGACGGTGCGGTCTACATCGTCATCACCCATGCCAAGTACAACTACGGAGACCATGGCGCGGGCTCAACTGCTGCTAAGGTTTTCGCCAGCGGCCGAGAAGATGGACGAGTGGCATGCCACCATCCAGAGTCTGCTCGGTTTCGCCGAGGCTGGGGGATCGCAGCGAGGTGGCCCGCCACGACCTCCCCAAGCGACGACGATGGCTCACGCTGCTGGTCTTACCGAAGGAGGCACCCCCACAGTGCAGTCCCCACCACAACAACCAGCGCGAGCGCGGCAGAATCAAGAACCTGACGACGTCTCGATGGCCTCTTTCTGACCCTTTAGCACGCCCAGGCCAACGGCGAACCCCGGAGGAACGGCGGAGGGGAGACCACGCGTCGTGATTGAGCGACACCGCGACGACCAGCGTCGGGCCAATGGGTGCGACGGCCCCGACGTTGAAGAGCCTACGCTCAAGGTTTGTGGGTGCCCGCCTTTCGAGGTTGAGTGCCCTGCCTTCACTCGTGAGTTGCGGCAAGTCCGTTGGCCGTCCGTCCGCACGTTCAAGCCAGAGATACCCGAGAAGTATGATGGGAGGCTGAACCCGACAGTGTTTCTGAGCATCTACACCATCGCTGTTCAAGCTGCCGGGGGAAGATAGGAGAAGGTGTTTGCTAACTACTTCCCTTTGGCACTCAAGTCCAATGTGAGGTCTTGGCTGATGCACCTGACGGAGAACTCCATTTCATCATGGGCTGACCTGTGCCATGAGTTCATTGGCGCCTTCATTGGCGGCCTTCAAGAACCAGGGGGGCCCAACGACTTGCAGCTTCTCCAACAGAAAGAAGGAGAGACTCTCTGGAAGTATTTGCAGAGATTCAGCAGAGTCCACAGGAACATCCCGAATATCCATCCAGCAGCTATGATATCTGCCTTCCAATCCAATGTGCGCAACCGCGGGATCCGTTCCAAGATGAACGTGCGGTTGCCCAAGACTGTAAAGGAGCTTTACACCTTGGTGGAAAAGTGTGCTCGGATGGAGGAGGGAAGGAAACTACTCGGAGAGGAGGATTGCATCACGTCAACTCAGAGGATGACGACAAATCCACCAGTCAGAAGAAGAGCAAGAAGCGCAGCAAGAGGCGCAAGGATAAGGCAGTGATGACTGTTGAAGGATCGGGTACACCCAGTACCGGCGAGAAGGCTAAAGCTGAAGCCCCCAGCAAGGAAGCTGCCGTGTGCACTGACTACCGGGAGGCTGCGGCTGCTGAGAAGGCTGGGAAGGGAGATGGGCCGTACTGCAAGATTCATCAGACCAAAGGCCGCGATCTTCAAGAATGTCATCAGGTTGAGCAGCTTGTCAAGAGGCAGAGAGCAGAATATGAGAAGCGTGATAGGGAAAAAGGTCAGGATACCGCTGGCAGGAAGGGCCGAGGCGGTGAAGCCAATCGGCCCGAAAAACCTTTCTGGAACCAAGGAAAACCCACCAGGGGTCGAGAGAAGGAAGCTTGCAATGATGAGAGTGATGGAGGTGATGAACAGGAAACTAGTGAGCAGGAGTTTCAGAAGGCCACTGATGCCCTGTGCATTGACGGGGGTGCGTCCCTGCACTCCTCTCACCGCCAACTCAAACGGTGGGCACGTGAGGTCAATGTCGTGGAATCAGCGCCATACGCCCGAAAGCCGCTCAAATGGTCGCACATGCCCATCATCTTTGACGAAGAAGACCATCCTAACCGTACTACTGCGGTAGGATGTTTGCCATTGTTGGTCTCTCCAACAACTCGCAACCTCAAGGTCACAAAGATGTTGGTTGACGGCGGGGCCGGGTTGAATCTGATTTCCCCAAAGGTCATCAGCAAACTTCAGATAGCAGAGGAAGAGCTGAAGGTTACCGACACGTTTGAAGTAGTCAATCCCGGTAGGAGTCATCCTAAGGGAATGATCACGTTGCTAGTGAATTTGGAGGAGAGCTGAACTATCGGACTGAGAAGATTGTGTTTGATGTGGTCGACCTCCCCTTGCCGTACAATGGGATCCTTGGACGACCAGCCCTAGCTAAATTCATGGCGGCATCCCACTATACCTACAACACCTTGAAGATGCCTGGGCTGGTAGGAGTCATCTCCATTCCATCAGACGAGAAGGACACAATCATTTGCGTGGACAAGATGTACCAGGACACGGTCGTGGCAGAGGCAGCGACAGCAACAGTTCCCACCAAGGAGAACAAAGGAAAGAAGAAGGATAGCAGGGGTGCTAGCAAGGAATCCAGGAAGAGCACCTCTCCGGAGCACGCTGCGCCCGTTGATGACTTGCCGGGGAGCTCCAACAACAAGAGACACGAGGTTGCTGTACCACAAGTGAAGAAGGTCCCGGCTGGGCTAGCTAGCGTTGACGATACCTTCAATATCAGTGCCACCCTTGATGAGAAATAGGAAAGCGCGCTCGTTGCCTTCTTGCGGGCGAATATTGATGTGTTTTCCTGGCAACCATCTGATATCCCCAGTGTTCCCAGGGAGGTAATCGAGCACCACCTTGCTGTCTGCCCACATGCCTGACCTGTCAAGCAGAAAGTTTGGAAGCAGGCCTTGGAGAGGCAACAGTTTATTGTAGAAGAGATAAAGAAGCTTGACGCAGTTGGTTTGGTCAGAGGAGTACTGCATCCAACGTGGCTAGCAAATTCGGTGGTTGTTCGCAAGGCTAACGGGAAGTGGAGGCTTTGCATAGATTTCACAGATCTCAACAAGGCTTGCCCGAAGGACTCATTTACCTTGCTACACTCGATTAAATTGTGGATTCCACATCAGGCTGCGATTTGCTTTCCTTTTTGGATGCATATTCTGGGTATCATCAAATCTTCATGTCCAAAGAAGACGAAGAGAAGACCTCGTTCATCACTCCATGTGGTATGTACTGTTTTATCTGCATGCCATTCGGGGTAAAGAGTGTCGGGTCTACTTTTGCAAGGGCAGTCCAGATTGGTTTTGAGCCACAGCTACACAGAAACATTGAGGCTTATATGGTCGATATTGTGGTCAAGACCAAGGATAGAGCAACCCTCATCCAAGACTTGGAGGAGACATTTGCTAATCTGCGCAATATCAACTTGAAGCTCAACCCGGAGAAGTGTGTGTTTGGCGTTCCCTCCGGAAAGCTACTTGGGTTCTTTGTATCCCATCGGGGGATCGAAGCCAACCCCGACAAGGTGAAGGCTATCGAGCAGATCCAGGTGCCAAGGACAGTTAAGGATGTGAGGCGTCTGACAGCATGTGTTGCTGCGCTAAGCAGATTCATTTCTAAGTCTGTCGAGCGCGCCCTGCCGTTCTTCAAAATCTTGAAGAAGGTAGGGCCCATCAAGTGGACCCCAAAAGCAGATGCGGCTTTGCAAGAGTTGAAGGCCTACTTGTCCTCTGTGCCCACCTTGGTTGCCCCCAAACCACAAGAACCGTTGCTGCTATACTTGGCGGCAACCAATCAAGTGGTAAGTGCAGCCTTAGTGGCGCAGCGGGAAGTGGAAGAAGCAGAAAGTGAGCAAAGCCCGGCAGACCCAGACAAGGATCAGGACAGAAATGAGCACGACAGCGAGGGCAACCCCAAGGACACGACAAGGAAGAAAGTGATGCAGCGCCTAGTGTACTTCGTTAGTTCCCTGCTACAAGGAGCTCGATCGAGGTACTCTGGCGTGCAAAAATTGATCTTTGGTCTCATCATGGCCTCAAGGAAACTGCGCCACTACTTCCAAGCCCATGAGATCACGGTTGTCACTCGCTTCCCGTTGCAAAGGATACTCCAAAACCCTGAGGCTACCGGCAGAATAGTGGAGTGGGCTTTGGAGTTATCCAGTTTTGGCCTGAAGTTTGAGAGCACACCAACAATCCAGAGTAGGGCATTGACAGAGTTTATTGCAGAATGGACGCCAACCCTTGATGAGGAAGTACCAGAAACAGTCATCCCCGGCTGGAGGCACCCCAAGAATGGATCATGTATTTCGATGGTGCCTTTTCCCTACAAGGTGTAGGGGCTGGCATGCTTCTCGTTGCCCCCCTCTGGGGAGCACTTGAAGTACGTCGTCCAGATGCATTTTGCCCGGGAAGAGGCAACCAACAATACAACAGAGTATGAAGGGCTCCTTGCCGGGCTCAGGATTGCCGCAGAATTGGGAATCAAGAAGCTGATCATTCGAGGAGATTCACAGCTTGTGGTGAGACAAGTCAACAAGGATTACCAAAGTCTATTAATGGAGGCATACGTTGAGGAAGTGAGAAGATTGGAGGAGCACTTTGACGGTTTGCAAACAGAGCATGTACCCCGTGCGGAAAACAGCATAGCTGATCATCTGTCAAAGTGTGCTGCGCAGAAGCTTCCTCTGGAACCAGGAACATTTGTTCTCCATCTTACTTAGCCCTCCGTATCCCCAGCAACAATGACCCTGAAAAGGAGGAAGATGGACTCCGGCAAGCCTCTCCCGGTAGAGCCTTCCGCTCCTGGTAGGGACCTTGAAGGAAATATGCCCTAGAGGCAATAATAAAGTTATTATTTATTTCCTTATTCTCATGATAAATGTTTATTATTCATGCTAGAATTGTATTAACTGGAAATGTAATACATGTGTGAATACATAGACAAATAGAGTGTCACTAGTATGCCTCTACTTGACTAGCTTGTTGATCAAAGATGGTTATGTTTCCTAGCCATAGACATGAGTTGTCATTTGATTAACGAGATCACATCATTAGGAGAATAATGTGATTGACTTGACCCATTCCGTTAGCTTAGCACTTGATCGTTTAGTATGTTACTATTGCTTTCTTCATGACTTATACATGTTCCTATGACTATGAGATTATGCAACTCCCATTTACCGGAGGAACACTTTGTGTGCTACCAAACGTCACAACATAACTGGGTGATTATAAATGTGCTCTACAGGTGTCTCCAAAGGTACTTGTTGGGTTGGCGTATTTCGAGATTAGGATTTGTCACTCCGATTGTCGGAGAGGTATCTCTGGGCCCACTCGGTAATGCACATCACTATAAACCTCGATCATATCGTAGCGGTGCTTAGGCGAAGCCCTGGGTCGGTAGCAACATCATCACCGTCATCATGCCGTTGTGCTGACGGAACTCCCCCGTGAAGCTCTGCTGGATCGGAGTTCGTGGGACGTCATCAAGATGAACGTGTGCTAAACTCGAAGGTGCCGTACGTTCGGTACTTGGATCGGTCGGATCGTGAAGACGTACGACTACATCAACCGCGTTGTGCTAACGCTTCCGCTTTTGGTCACGAGGGTACGTGGACACACTCTCCCCTCTCATTGTTATGCATCACCATGATCCTGTGTGTGCGTAGGAAATTTTGAAAATTACTATGTTCCCCAACAGTGGCATCCAAGCCTGGTTTTATGCGTAGATGTTATATGCACGAGTAGAACACAAGTGAGTTGTGGGCGATATAAGTCATACTGCTTACCAGCATGTCACACTTTGGTTCGGCGATATTGTTGGATGAAGTGGCCCGGACCGACATTACGCGTACGCTTACGCGAGATTGGTTTTACCATCGTGCTTTGCACACAGGTGACTAGCGGGTGTCAGTTTCTTCAACTTTAGTTGAACCAAGTGTGGCTACGCCCGGTCCTTGAGAAGGTTAAAACAACACTAACTTGACAAACTATCGTTGTGGTTTTGATGCGTAGGTAAGAACGGTTCTTGCTCAGCCCGTAGCAGCCACGTAAAACTTGCAAGAACAAAGTAGAGGACGTCTAACTAGTTTTTGCAGGGCATGTTGTGATGTGATATGGTCAAGGCATGATGCTATATTTTATTGTATGAGATGATCATGTTTTGTAACCGAGTTATCGGCAACTGGCAGGAGCCATATGGTTGTTGCTTTATTGTATGCGATGCAATCGCCCTGTATTTGCTTTACTTTATCACTAAGCCGTAGCGATAGTCGTAGAAGCAATAGTTGGTGAGACGACAACGATGCTACGATGGAGATCAAGGTGTCACACCGGTGACGATGGTGATCATGACGGTGCTTCGGAGATGGAGATCACAAGCACAAGATGATGATGGGCATATCATATCACTTATATTGATTGCATGTGATGTTTATCTTTTATGCATCTTATTTTGCTTAGATCGACGGTAGCATTATAAGATGACGTCTCACTAAATTTCAAGGTATAAGTGTTCTCCCTGAGTATGCACCGTTGCGAAAGTTCTTCGTGCTGAGACACCACGTGATGATCGGGTGGGATAAGCTCTACGTTCAAATACAATGGGTGCAAAATAGTTGCACATCCAGAATACTCAGGTTAAACTTGACGAGCCTAGCATATGCAGATATGGCCTCGGAACACTGAGACCGAAAGGTCGAGCGTGAATCATATAGTAGATATGCTCAACATAGTGATGTTCACCATTGAAACTACTCCATCTCACGTGATGATCAGACATGGTTTAGTTGATATGGATCACATGATCACTTGGAGGATTAGAGGGATGTCTATCTAAGTGGGAGTTCTTTAAGTAATATGATTAATTGAACTTTAATTTATCATGAACTTAGTCCTGGTAGTATTAGCATATCTATGTTGTAGATCAATAGCTCGCGTTTAGCTCCCCTGTTTTATTTTTGATATCACTACAAAAAAATACACTTCCGTGATGATACGTGTTTGTCACAGTAGGTCGCGTTTTTTGTCATGCATGTACATCCATGAAAAAATTATGACAGTATCAATAGTCATATCTGTGCTGTCGTAGAAGTGTTCCATGACATTACCAAAATTATCATCACGGAAGTGTCCACTTCCATGACGATAAATCGCGCGTCACAGAAGTGCTTTCGTCAAGGGTGACCGACACGTGGCATCCACCGTAACGGAATGCCGTTAAGCTATCGGGTCGGGTTTTGGATCCGATATCCCGTTAACAGCCCCGACCAATGGGGAGTTTCCATGTGTAAAATCATCATTGGCTGGAGGAAACACGTGTCGGCTCATCGCTGGGACAGATATCATCCACTCATTGGACAGAAGGCGCCTATGATACGTCGACATGTGGCATGGCCCAACAGTGGCCCATTCCTGTGAAAAGGCCGACCCGTTTGACTTGGTCAAAAGCTGGTGGGCCGGCCCATGGAAAGTCTGTTAACGACATGTTCGCATATAGCCCATTTACAGCCCGCTAACTCAAGGCCCGTTACGCCCTATTCGAATTAGGCCCAGTAGCGTCATCTGGGCCATCCAATATGATTCCGGCCCATTTTCACTTCTGGCCCATGTATGGCCCATGACATCTTTCGGCCCATATGAGGCCCTATGTAACTCTTGGCCTATTAACGGCCCGTGCTGAAACTGGCCCGTAATGAACAGTGTATTACTTTACACCCATTAACTGCCCGTGGTGAAACTGGCCCGTAATGAACAGTGTATCACTTTATACCCATTAACGGCCCGTTATTCCGTTGGGCCGTTTCCAGCCCAAGTTAACTTTCGGCCTTCTGAGGGCCCATTTATTCTTGGGCTCATTTGCAGCATTCGTTTACTTACGGCCCGTTACTGTCATTTTCCGCTTGTGGGCCAAATTCTGCCCGTCGTTACAGTCGGCCCGTTTGTGGTCCGTTAATACGTTGGGCCGCTTTCATAGCGTCAACAAATACGGCCTATTAACGATGGCCCGTTATGGTCGACCCATGAACGGACGATTCCAACTCTAGCCCGTTTATGGCCAGAATGCGGTCTGTTTGGCCCATGTTTGGCCAATCGATCATACGGCCCGTATAAGGCCCATTGATGATACGACCCGTAGAAGGCCCATTGTTTCTATGGCCCGTAGAAGGCCCATTGTTTCTACGACCCGTAGAAGGCCCACTGTTTCTACGGCCCGTAGAAGGCCCATTGTTTATACGGCCCGTAGAAGGCCCACTGTTTCTACGACCCGTAGGAGGCCCAGCATCACTACCGTAAATATTGGCCCATGGTTATTGTAACGCCCACGATGCGGCTATATCTCCCACGTGTCGAGGCACGACTTAGAGGCATAACCGCATAGTGGTTTTGTCGCAAGAAGGGTCATCTTCACACAATCCCATGTAATGAACAAGAATGGGATAAAGAGTTGGCTTACAATCGCCACTTCACACAATACATAAATATCATTCATACATCATCCAAAATACAATCATATAGACCGACTACGGCCAAAAACCAGATGAAAATAAGACAACCCCAAATGCTAGATCCCCGATCGTCCCAACTGGGCTCCACTACTGATCATCAGGAAAAGACACATAGTAACGACCACGTTCCTCGTCGAACTCCCACTTGAGATCGACGCCATCATCTGCACTGGCATCGTCGACACCTGCAACTGTTGTTGGAAGTATCTGTGAGTCACGGGGACTCAGCAATCTCACACCCGTGAGATCAAGACTATTTAAGCTTGTAGGAAAAGGTGGTGCAAAGAGGTGGAGCCGCAGCGGCAAAAGCATATATGGTGGCTAACTTGCGCAAATGAGAGCGAGAAGAGAAGCAATGGAACGGGCGTCTTCTAGCAATGACCAAGAAGAGGTCCTGAACACCTACTTACGTCATACATAACTCAGACCGTGTTCACTTCCCGGACTCCGCCGAGAAGAGACCATCACGGCTACACACGCACTTGGTGTATTTTAATTGGGTCAAGTGACAAGTTATCTATAACCGGACATTAACAAATTCCCATCTGCCTCATAACCGCGGGCACGGCTTTCGAAAGATATTACCCTGCAGGGGTGTCCCAACTTAGCCCATCATAAGCTCTCACGGTCAACGAAGGATAAACCTTCTCCCGGAAAGGCCCGATCAGTCTCGGAATTCCGGTTTACAAGACATCTCGACAATGGTAAAACAAGACCAGCAAAGCCTCCCGAATGTGCCGACAAATCCCGATAGGAGCTGCACATATCTCGTTCTAAGGGCACACCGGATTGTCCAAGCTTCCGATAGGCCAGACCAGAGTTGCCCCTGGTGGCCACCGGCGACTGACAGTTTGGACCAATACTCAGAGGAGCACTGGCCCGGGGGTTTAAAATAAAGATGACCCTCGGGCTCTAGAAAACCCGGGGGAAAATGGTATAGGTTGCAAATGGTAAAACCAAGGTTGGGCCTTGCTGGAGGAGTTTTATTCAAGGCGAACTGTCAAGGGGGTCCCATAAATCACCCGACCGCGTAAGGAACGCAAACTCAATGAACATAATCCCGGTAAAACAGTAACTAGGGCGGCAAGAGTGGAACAAAACACCAGGCGTAAGGCCGAGCCTTCCACCCTTAACCAAAATATATAGATGCATTAATTAAATAAGAGATATTGTGATATCCCAACATATCCATGTTCCGACATGGAACAAACTTCAACTTTACCTGCAACTAGCAACGCTATAAGAGGGGCTGAGCAAAAGCGGTAACATAGCCAAACAACGGTTTGCTAGGAAAGGATGGTTAGGGGCTGACATGGCTGAAATAGGAGACATGATATAGCAAGTGATAGGTAGCGGAGCATGGCAATAGAGCGAACAACTAGCATAGCAAAGATAGAAGTGATTTCGAGGGGTGGTCATCTTGCCTGCAAGATTCTCAGAGTTGTCGAAAGCTTGATCCTCGTAAGCGTACTCGACAGGTTCCTCGTTCACGAACTCGTCTCCCGGCTCTACCCAAGACAAGAACACAAGCAAACGGAACCACAATCAACAACGAGAAATGCACAAACAACATGATGCAAGACATGTATGATATGCACGATATGATATGCGATGCATATGCGTGCTCCGGAAGGAAAATGATGAACATGGCAGTAACTTGGCAAACCAAGCATGCCACTGAAAAGATGAGATGATTTCGGTCGAAATCGATATAGAGATCACCGGAATCGGATGCACGGATTGCAAATGGCAAGCAAAACAAGAATGACACTAATCTGCGATAAACAGCAAGATAGCATTTAAAATACAACAAGTAACAATGCTACAGCACCCCAACATAGCAACAAAGCATATGAAAGTAATCTACAGGATATGCTTGACAAAAGATGAACACTGAGCTACGGCTAGTTCACAACATATCAAGCTCAAACAAGTATGGCAATAGTGCAAAAGATTACAGGTTCACAGACTTGGTGAAAAACTGGACATGGCAGAAATCAGCATCAGGTAGCAATGTTCAGAGCACAAAATCAACATGCTACAGGAACTTAACATAGCAAAACAAGGCATGGTAGTGTTCTACTAAAATCACATGACAAAAGTCCCTTACTGACCATAAGCCAAAAAGGACCAGAAGATATGATGGCAAGCATGTAAACATAGCAAGTTTCGTTATCAGGTTTCAGACTTAGCAGAAAACAGAGCATGGAAGAAATATTAATATGTAGGCCTCTTTGTGAGCTTGATGCACTCACTACAGAGCAATTCATGACAAACCAAGCATACCTACAGCAAGATGGCATGTTTATAAAGCTATACATGGCAAGAACAATTGCATAGCATGTATGAATCAACTACAATAAGCTTGGCAAAAATGCATGTCATGTTAAGAATCTGCCAGAAATATTTTATAGCAAAAGTAGAGCAAGATTGAGTCATGCTATGGTGCTTTAAAATTTCAAACAATTGCAGGAATGGATCAAGTACAACTATATCTACAAAACATCCTTATTGAACATCTCCAAAATATGCATGGATCTCTCTGTAGCATCAAGTTTACATGGCAACAAAATTACAGCAGACTAGGACTTAGAGAAATCACTAAGTCTCTGAAATCAGAAATATTACGGGGCCTACTTTGCATGCTTGTGCTAGTCACCACAAAGACCACAAAAATATATGGACAACACCGCTGGAAAGGTGACATGGCGTACTTCAAAACACATGTAGAGCTCATGCTCAAACGATGCACAGAATAAATGATACAAAAATGACAAATCTCCAAGTTCTGATAAGAACCAGAGATTAACAGCAACTAGCCCTCTTCCAACGAAGATTTGGGCATCAAGATGACCTCTAATGAAAATGGTGCAATTGAACAAAATGGAGAGCATCACGAGGCGAACAATTTGACATATCGTACGCGCGAATCGGAGCTATATGCACAAAGTTACGGCATCGGGAACATTGGCACTTGCTGATGGAATTTAGGGACTTAGGAAAAAAATCGGACGCGAGGGAGAGGTCAACGGGCAGTACCAGATCGATCGGATCGGGGCCGGAGCTCGCCGACCGGCGACGGGGAGGAAGAGGAGGCGACGGGGAGGCGCGGTCCGGCGAGGGGAGGAGGGGCCGGAGGCGCGGCGGTCGCCGGCGGCGGGGCCCGGAGGGGAGGCGGCGGCGCCGGAGGTGGCGACGGGCGGCGGCCGGCGACGAGCTCGCCCGGCGCGGCGGCGATGGGACCCGGCGGCGCGCGGGTCCGCCGGCGGGCGCGGGGCGGCGCGCGCGCGGGCGCGGAGGAGGCGGCTGCGGGCTCGGGCGGGCCCGCGGCGGGCTCGCGGGCCGGCGTGGAGGGAGAGGCCGGCGGGACACGTGGCAACAGCGGATTCGCCGGGGCGCGGTGGCGGACGTGTCCGGCGCGGGCGGACGCGTCCGGCGCGGCGCGGAGGGAGAGGGTTAGGGTTTCGTCTGAGATTTCGTTTTTCGGGATGCCCACTCATTTATAGGTAGAGGGAGCTAGGAGACTCCGAATGAGGTGCGGTTTTCGCCCACACGATCGTGATCGAACGACCTAGAGCATGGAAGAGAGTTTGGTGGGCTTTGGGCTGGTTTTGGAGGGGGGTTTTGCTGGACACTCAAATGGACTTTGTGGAGGCCCGGTTAACCGTTGGAGTAACAAACGACCTCCGAATGGAACGAAACTTGACCGGTAGTCTCCGGGTGGTATAATTAGACCACTTGACAAGCCTCGGTCCATTCCGAGAAAGTTTGACACACGCACACGAAAGAAACTAGAAGGGTGCACCGGAGGAGATAGGAGCGCCGGATTGGAAAACGGACAACGGGGAAAAAGCTCGGATGCATGAGACTAACACGTATGCGAATGCAATGCACATGATGACATGATATGAAAATGCATGACATGACAAAATACAAAACGAAAGACAAAAACCCGACAACGGAGGGAAAAAACATATCACATAGCCGGAAATGGCAAGAGTCGGAGTTACAAATATGGCAAGTTACATGCGGGGTGTTACAGTTATTGTGGCCTAGTTTTAAAAAATAGTTTATTGCAGCCACTAGCAAACCGCAGAAAAAGAACTGCACTGACTACAAGCAAACAAACAAACAAGACAACAAGGAAATAAATAAGCAAGCAACTTACACTAGGCTATCACGGCTATTACACATATTACATCCACTGGGCATCAAAGTTCGCCACCAGTGCAAATGTAGGGAACACAACAGCATATAAACGCCGCAGCAAAACAAGTCCAGATTTGAAACCACTTCAGAAGAGCTCAAGAAACAGTATCCTGGGTACCCATAATGCTGGCAAGATGCTTAGCAAGCTTATTAACTTTCTCTTGTTTGGCGCCTAAGTCCTCGAGTGCTTGCTGTTGCACTAGAAAGTATGCATCTGAATTCTGCAGGGACTTCCTCAGTCCTTCGGCTTCCTGTCGCATAACATCTGATCGATGTCTTTCAACATGAAGTTGAGACTCTAGAAGCCAAACTGATTCAGGCAACGAGTTCGAAGAGCTGGTGCCAGCAGTGGTAGCCAGTAACTCGAACACTACATCAAGACAGGACTTTGGGGTTGTCTTAGTGTCTTCAGTATAGTTTTTATCAGCTTTCTTGGAGACCAACAGGGATGTCTCACTATCTTGAACCTTATCTGCATTACTTCCTTTACCATTGCATAACAGGGTACTCTTCTCCAATATTTTATCCGCGTTCTAAAATAGAAACAAACAAACACATCTCAGGTTTACAATGTAGTATATGAGACTCATTTTGGTAAACCAGTTCAGTAGTAAGGTGGACAGGATAACAGCAAACAAACATATATCTATGTAGTATGGTCACTGTATGGTCTATATCATTCTAGTTTATGTTGCCAAATCAAGATAGATACAGTTCGAATCATATCTATTTAAGACAAAGCAGCATAGACAGAATATAAGTGTGGGAAACTACACAACAATAACAACACTTGTAATGTGCATGGCATGAGAACATAACTGTTTAATCAATTGAAACTGAAATCAACATAGAGCAAGTTACAACAGCAAACAGCCAAACACGTTGAAGAAACAGGTTTAAAACATACCTGTTGCGCCATTGGAGTTTCAATTGCATCCTTCAAATTTGAAATTAGTTGGTATCAGTAAATAAAGTGATGCAAGAGCAAAGTAGTATGAACCATAGCTACGGAACCTGACCTGAGAACAATTCTTCTTCTGCTTTAAGTGTTGACTTCGGGTTCGGAGTGGTGGTCCTCGTGATTTCGGCACTGCAGTTGCCTTACTAACTGCTCGTGTTTGGGTGCTCTGTGGTGGAGACGGTGCTGTGTCAACGGGAACTGGGTGTCTATCTGCTGGGGTTGGGGTTAGAAGGGGTGTAGCTGGTTCTCTGTCCAACTGGGTAGGGGTACAATCTGCATGAGTGTGGGTTATGTGTGGTGGGGCTGGTTCTTGGGCAAGTACAACCGTGGTTCTATCTGCATCGACAGGTAGCACGATCTTTTCTAAAGACCGTGTTTTTACTCCCACAGATACTGCCATCACTCCCTCCAATTGAAATGGCTAATAAACAAGAAAATTAATTGAATGTACAGACATTGTAAGATAGACAGGTGCAATGGATAGTAGGGAAGAAAACAGGGCATGAAATAATTCACATTTATGTTGTCTAAGCAAACAGAATAGCAGGACATAATTTCACATATATGATGGCTAATTAAACAGGATAGCATGACACAATTTCACATGTATGATGGCTAACTAAACATGATAGAATGACATACTTCAAAATATGATGACTATGTAAACAGGATGACATGATATAACTATACGATGTGTCTATTAAAGTGGTTGGCATGCCATAAATCACAAACATGCCGTCGATGGAGACATGATGGCATGATATAATTCACGGATAGAATGACATAATTTAAAATATGATGACTATGTAAACAGGATGAGATGACATAACTATATTATGTCTTTAGAAAATGGGTTGGCATGCCATAATTCAAATACATGCTATCTATGTAAACATCATGTTATGACATAATTCAAATATCTGATTTATATACTAAGGAAGTGAGCAGAGGGCAATCGCGTATATGATGTGTCAACTAAGGAGATGGCATTCAATATTGTGTATATGATGTAAAAACTAAGCATTGCAATACAACATATGCATTATATGAGTAGTATAACCCCGCCAAGTTTGAGCATACACCTCAGGGGGATAATAGGACTGGTCATCTGCCTCTGAATCCTCCGCTGAAGAGCTATCTGTAACCAGCAATATATCTGCTTCAGGAGGTAGCATTGTCTGATCTGAAGACCTTGTTTTCACTCCAGATTTCTCCATCACCAATTCAAATGGCTGATGCGCAGCAAGAGCAGTTGAATATACAAACATTGTCGACAAAAGCAATGAGAAATACAAAAAAAGGACGGCATGATATAATTCACATATATGACGCTTGCCTAAACAGCATGGCATTGCATAATTCACATACATAATGCCTTGCAACAAGATAACATTGCATAATTCACATATATAATGTCTTGCAACAAGATGGCATTGCATAATTCACATATATGGTAATTAGACACTAAACAGGTGGCATTCACACAAAGCATGTCTAAACTAAGCAAATGACATAGCAATGCTAGATACCATACGCACGATATGAGCAACATGAACCTGCCAAGTTAGGGCATGCACCTCGGGGGGGAAATATGACTGGTCATCTGTCTCTGAATCCTCCTCTGAGGAGCTATTGGTAACCAGCAAGACATGCGCTTCGTCAGATAGCATTGTCTGCTCTGAAGACCTTGTTTCCACTCTAGATTTTTCCATGACCGTGCCGAATGGCTGATGCACAGGAAGAGTAATTGAATGTACTAAAATTGTTGAAAAATTTAACACGTAATAAAAAAATGATGGCATGATATAATTCACATATAAGATGACTGGCTAACCAGGGTGGCATTGCAAAATTCTCATATATGATGCCTAGCTAGACAAGATGGCATTGAATGATTCACATATACGATAAAGAAACTAAACATATGGCATTGACACAAAGCATGTCTAAACTAAGCAGATGACATCTTTAATGTATACAGTAAGCAATGGCACCATATGCATGATATTACCAACATCAGCATGCCAAGTTAGAGCGAAGACCTCATGGGGTACATAGGAGTGGTCTTCTCCTTCCGAATCCCCCTCAGAACAGTTATCTTCCTCTTGATTACGATCCGAAATGGGTGGAGGGGGGGCTGCCTTTGCGCCCACCATGCAACGACGTCTGCATGAAATTTTATTGCCACGCAAGGCTCGTCTCTTTTGCTCTACATGATCAGTTCCATTGTGTACATTAACTGGCATGCATAGGAATAAAACATAGTGAGATTATGTAAGGAGTGCATGCACAAATCCAAAGTGATGGTAGCAAACTGTGGATAGACCCAAAACCAATGATAGCAGGCAGATAATAGCTTTAGTTAAAAAATACAGATAATGGCTCCATTAATGTTTGTTTGCACCCAACATGAAACTCATAGTAGACACCGGAGATTAACCAGATAGTAGACAGATAGTACTGATTGCTGCCCGAATATGTACCTAACAACCATTTAAAAACTCAAGTTTCAGCATTAGTTTGGACCTGACTCGGAGTCTAATAGGTGAACACGAGGGTAATGTAGCATGTCATCATATTAAGCGACGCATAACGTAAGCAGACACGGAAGAGTGCGACCTCTCTTGCGGACCCATGTAGTCCTCAAGGCCATTTGCTCAGTTGATGATGGTAATGCAGTTGCCGTGGCTGCCGGCGGCGGGGAAGAAGATCTGAGGCGGCGAAAGACAGTCTGGAGAGCGGATCCCTGCTGTGGTGAACCCTTCCGTCGTTGGAGCAGCTGAGCTGGGGTGGAACACAGCGCCGCAAGAGCAGGACAAACCACACAAGGTTTTCTTTGACACATATCTGTAACAGAAGTAATTGAGTAAGGGCTTGTTTGAATTTGAGGATTCTAACAATGCAGGGATAGGAAATAGACAGGAATAGGATAGGAATGCACGTGCAAAACAGAGAATTTAAAAACACAGGATTTCTACCAATCCAGGTGTTTGATTCACAACAATTGGAAGATCACAGGATGCAAAAAAGCATGGTGAGATTAAGTCAAACCACAAGAAAATGTATGGTTATAATTCTATTATGCTACTATCTCTTAGTCTTGTGCTTGATGAATAGGAATATGAAAAGGAGGAGAAGTGGAAATTATAATTCCTACGGTTTTTCTTTCAAGGAGACACTAAAGGAACAAATCCTACAGTTTTCCTTTGCTCCATTCCTTTGCACCAAATTCATGAAAAGTAGTACCATAGGAAACTTTCCAATTCCGATGTTTTTCATTCACTTTTCCTTTCAAGCACTGGCGATTCTAGTAGGCAGGCTTGAGCAAGGAAAATCCTACACTAAAAAAATGTTTTTGTGCTACTTCTATTACTTTAGACCCAGGCCACTGCCATACTAGCTCAACTCCCAGGCCCATCGACAAATGCACAGCTCAAACGCGCAGAGATAAATAATGATGGCGTTCAAGAGAGTCCATCACGGATAGCTAAGTTGCCTGGTACCTCACTTCTTGTCATATAGTAGGATAAAATAATCGTATTTCCCGTTACTACGAGTGCTCAGTGGACAATATATATAACATGTAGAGTAAAAAAGAGATGCAACAAGTGTACAACCTCTTTGGCGAAGCCATGTCGATCTCAGCGTGATTGGGTTGGCCGGTGAGGATGCTCCGGCTGACTTGGCTGTCGGAGGAGGGGAAGAAGATCTTAGGCGTATTGAGATGGAGCCCGAGGTACTGCTCCGCTGTGATGGAGGGTTTCGTCGTTGGAGCAGCTCCGGTGAGTTGTACGACGCCGAGGCTGAAGCAGGACAAGAGAGACAACGAACAACGTTAACCTGAGTGGAATTCTAATAGCATCTCCAATACATGACGTAAAATACATAACCACAAAGTGCTAGATGTAAAATACATCAGCCGCGCATCTCTGAACTTAATTGTCAAAACTAAATTTAACTGTCGAAACTGAACTTAACTGTCGAAACTGAACTTAACTGTCGAAACAGAATTTTGCTGTCGAAACTGAACGCACTAGCAAGGTGAGGCTACACGTCGGTCGACTGACTTTTTCATCTCTGGTCAGTCAATTTTGCAGCCGTTGGATACGAAATCAAGGGCATGCGGTTCATCTTCAACCTCCACCCCCTGAGCCGCCAGCCACCACCGGCCAAACAGCAGCCCCTCGCCGCCCCGCTGCCGGCGGTGCGCCGCCCTGCCCGCCCCAAAAACACTCCCGGCCGCCGGTCCGCCGCCGCCCCGGCCATCCCTCTAGGCCCCCCCGTGCCGAGCTTTTTCTCCGGCGATCCCCACGCCACCGCCCCACCAATGCCCCGCCACCAACGGCGACCACCGGCCCCATCCTAAACCCTAAGATAGATAGTGGGGTACCTCTTCGACGAGCCCCCCTCCCCGCTGCGGCTGGTTCTTCCTTCACCCCGGCGAGGCCCCACACCCCCTGAAAATCGACTGACCCAAAAGTCGATTCAGTCGACTAAAGTGTAGCTAAATCGGAGCAGCATCGCAAGCAAAAGCAAGAGTGAGAGCAGCAGCGCGAGCAAGAGCAATAGCAAGAGGAGACGAGGCAGGGGACCGAGAGCAAGAGCAGAGCAGCAGCGTGAGCGAGAGCTAAAGCAGCAGCAACTCCTACTGATGTGGACGTCGCCGCCGAGGGAGCGACGCCGTGGAGGAAGTGGCCGGCGACGCCGCCGTGGATGGACCCGCGCCGTGTCGGCTCGGGACCGAGCGCCGGCAGCACCGTGAGATTGAATCAAGAAGAAAATGCGGTGATTAGTGTACAACCTCTTTGGTGGCGCCGATTAGGCCGCAGCTTCATCCGAGGAAACGGTGATGATTATGCTCTTTCGGTGGTGCAGGTGAATACGGTGGTGTGGGAATGGAGGTGGCGCGAAAGACGAGGGGAACGTCGAGGCAGCTCCTTGGAGGTGGAGGACGGGGTGGCTGAACCGGCGGGATGATGAGATCGATGACGGATCCTCATCCGGTACGGTGGATGAGGGACGTCGAGGTGTTGCTGTGGACGACGTCGTCGGGGAAGAGGCTCCGGCTGGGTGGCGGACAAAGCAGGGTGTGGGGTTTCGTCGCGGGTTTTCGCGGCCTCGGTGTACGAATGGGTGGGCAGATGGGATGGCAGTGGGGAACCATGGCTTAGAGACGCGCTTGTCCGAAATGTGGGGTAAGTTACGAAAGTACCCCCACCGATTTGAGGCGGTTCTTTCGGTTCAGGGGTACCACGGGCATTTCGCGTGTCGGGATTTCACAGGAGGTGGGAGTTTTCGCGCGCGTTGTAATTTCGGAATAGCAAGGCGCGGGTTGAGATGGAGGGAGTTGTCGGAGCACAACGAGACAAAGATATATCTTAAATATTTCGGGCTAACAAGGCGCGGGTTGAAGAGGCAGGAGTTTCGCAGCACGATAGACAGAGACGCTAGCTTGAATTTTCGGCATAACAAGGCGCGACATGAAATTTAGGAAGAACAAGCTTAACGTGTACCAAAAAAAGACAATTTGCACCTCAACACGCACAACACACACACAAACACCATTTAGACTAGAGTAAGGTACACGTGCATTGCACGCATGAGATTTGGCAACCAAATTATGAATAAATACCACATTATAGCATGCAAGCTTTGAGTCATATATGCATGATGTAGATGTTCGTTTAATTCTTATAGTTCATTTCATTCAAAATCATCTAGTTTTTATAAGAAAGCTAATCTATTTTAAGATTCATGGAATTGTGCGTCGTAAGACATAAAGTAAAAACAAATAATGGCAAATCATGTAGAAAAACATTTGGGCAATTCTGATATGGAAGATTCTAGAACAAATAAGTGCTTGTGTTTTGATGTTTGTGCATTATGCTTAAGTTCAACCATGGAGTCTTCTAGATTATACATGTGGTGAAATCTGGTGGAATCTAGATGATATCCAACGGCCAGTAGTGCTCAAATTTGCCATCTTTGGACCATCGGATTCGCCTCATCCAACGACCATCTTTCAAAGTTAAAGTTACCCGCACACAATATAAAAAAATATAAAATATAATATATATAGGGGTATAGATATAGATATGTGATGCGAAAGCCGCCCATCATCTCCAATTAGAATAGTGTGTCCATGCACAGATGCGACGTGGCCAAATGATGTCTGCCATCGGTATCTCAAATTCAAATCAGTCTGACCTTGTTCAATGTGTATACATTACAACATGCTCGTTTCCAAACCACACCGCGCAGATCTCCGTTATATTCATGCATGCATGGGTTTCAAACATCAGGATCTCTTATTCAAATATTTGAATTCAACTTTACATTGATTATGACCTCACCTATTCTTTTACACCCACACAGTAGTCTTCTCTTTATAATTGTACCACTAACTTTCTCTCGTGCATGCATGCACACACACTACAAGTCGGCATTATCCATCGCACGCATGCAATCTTTTTCTTCAGGTCGGTCTCCCTTGAAGGCACACACCCACACACATCCCCCTCTCCATCATATCGGACATTCTTTATCTGTCACGCGTGCATGCGCAACGATCGATGTTCCTCTATGTATGTGTGTATATAGCTAGGTCTTTCATAGTTTTCCACACAAACCGATCAATCGATATATCCAGTGAGGTCTCACCCTCTTTCCCACGTCCACATCGATCAATCTATACCTCTCTATATAGGATTAACATATATAGCTAATACACCCACATTAATTATATATCCAACGTCCCCCTCTCATCATCCATGCCTTCCGCTTCATCTCTCAGACGCATGAACAATGGCGAAGACAGGGGGCAGTAAGGGCCCTGCCCCTCCTTCCTAACATCCCTATATATCGAGGCTAATATGAATGTGATCATTAGACAATTGCTGCTAAAAATGGTTTAAGTTCATGAATTGACCCTCCTCGTAAAGGATTAGCAATTCTTGCCCCCTAGCTCATTTATTTTTCATGGCTCCGCCACTGCGCGCAACAGCGCACGTGTTCGCCCCCTCTCTCTAAATATCGATCTCACACTTGTGCATTCCTTCATAGTCTCCCTCCACTCGGCCCCTCGCACCATCTTCTAGCCCCCCACCGGATTTTGCCACATGTACAATCTAGCAGACTCCATGGTTGAACTTAAGCATAATGCACAAACCTCAAAAGAACAGTGGTTCTCTTTTGTTCTAGAATCTTCCGTATCATAACTGCCCAAACTTTTTTTCTAGTTGAATTGCCATTATTTGTTTTTACTTTATGCTTTACAACGCACAATTCCATGAATAATAAAATAGATTAAGGGCTTCTTTGATTCAAAGGATTCTCAAAGGAATTTTGGATGATTCTAATCATTAGGAATTTTTCCTATCTTGGTTGTTTGATTCGTAGGATTGTAAACCATAGGAATTTTTCCATATGATTCATTTGCACTAGATTTCATAGGAAACATCCCATCCACTCAAACCTCTTTGAAAGAATTCTGCGTTTTTTCTATGCACAATCAAACACTCGTACAATCCTGTAGGATTCAAGACGACATTCCACTATAATCCCATGTTTTTCCTATTCCCGCGTTCTTAGATTTTTATAAAAACTAATTGATTTTGAATGAGATGAACTATAAGAATTAAACGAAGGGCTACATCAGGCATATATGACTCAGAGCTTACATGCTATAGTGTGGTATTTATTCATAATTTGGTTGCAAAATCTGATGCGTGCAATGCACGTTTACCTTACTAGTACTTTGAGTATGTGCAAAACACGTAAATTAGAATACCAATGGCACGCTACACAGTGTCTCTCTTGCAGTTCATGAAGCCACGTGGCACATGTGGAGGCGTTGTCGCGACCTCCTTGCGTGGATTGATCACAGTGACTTGCTGCTGGTTCCAGAAGAATGTACTCGTCCTCCCTGAGCCATACTGGCGGTACATGCACGAAGCGAAGATGTGCACGCATGCCACGCACGCACTCATTCCCTCGCACGCACACGCGGGTACACGGGCGGATGCAATTTTGTACCAAGATCCACCCCATGTGATAATTTGACGCGTGTAAAGTCGTTCACTTCATTGATGGTCAATTAATACAGCGCATGCAAATTGAGTGGACGTGAGGGCGGAAGAAAGACATTATTACTCCACTGCGCGCATGCTAGTAGTTAAATTGTGGGTTGCTAGTAGTACTTCCATTGGTCTCCTTCGTATTTTGTGCCAATTTTTTACAGTAACATAATATTTACGCATTTGAGCACTGTAGTACTTGAAATTTATGTTCCGCTAAACTCATCGGGAGCCGTTTCGGGCCTCGAAACCAAAACCATCAGTTAATCTTTACCTTGTTCCTATCACATTCGAAAGCCTGCTCACACCTACTAGCACGTACCAAACCTGAACGTGTTCCCACTATGCAGGTATTAGTACTAGTGCTAGTACTTAGGTTATAAAACGGGGAACTACCTAACCGAAAATTACTCTACCTTTCCTCCTCATAAGTGCTTCTTCTTCGTCCGTCGTTGCCATGGCCGGTGAGCAAAGCTCTAGGTCGAGAACTACTCGTGACAAGGGAGCGGCAACCAAGGCTGCGAAAAAAAAGAGAGGGCTCGCCACCACGCAGAGACCTAGAAAGATCTCTCATGGGCAGGCGATGGCTCCCAGGAGCGCCCTAGCCGCGGAGGCAAACATGCCGAGGTGGCGGAGCTAGAGTCGTTATCCCTCGACGGCATGCTCGATCAGCTCAATAAGCAGAAGGAGTTCATCCAAGGCTTGATGGAGTTGCTGAAGGAGAGCCTCGACGACATGCCCGCTGAGCTCAATCAGCAGGGGGAGTTGACCGCCGGCTTGGTGATGCTGCTGAAGAAGAGCATTGCCTCAGAGAAGAAGGCGACCGGCGAAATCCTGCGACTTCAGGAGGACAAGGCGAAGCTCTGCCACGAGATCGACCTGTTGAAGGAGAAGAACGCCGGCTGGAAGAAGCTGCATGAGAATAGTAGTTCCTCGATGAAGATGCTGCAGGCCCTCGTCATGGAACAGAAGGAGGAGTTGGTGAAGCTTCGCATCGAGCACCCGGCTGCTGTCAAGGTACGTAATGCGGCCGTGGAACAGCTGATGAAGTCTCGCGTCGAGAAATCCCGCGTCATGGATAGAATGAAGAAGATGGCGGAGGAGACGCGCAAGGAGATGGAGGTCGTGGAGGCGATGAAGAAGCAGTTACGACTCCGCGGCGAATTAGATCATTTGGGGTGATAATCTTCCTTCTTCTTTTGCTCCTGTGTTTCATCTTTTGATTCGGGTGTTTCGCCGCACGTGTCATGTTCTCTGCGAGGCATGAATAGAACAATGGTTTTTTTTGAGGGAATGAATAGAACAATGCTAACAATGAGATGACTAGCAAATTAGATCATTTTTTATCGCCATATGGCACTGGGCTGCCGTGTTTCGTGCTCCTCCGTCGCAGTACTACTCCAGTGGAAAACTTGAGTATACCGCACGGTTCTTTGCTCCTCCTCGATCAGGTCGTCAGCGCATTTATACGAGCAGTCAAATCACAAGGCCCCGCCTTCCAGCAGTAATGAGCCGTCAAATCACAAAGGCCCTCGCCTCTCGTGAAACCGACCAAGCTAGACTGCCCCGCCCTCTAGCCTTTTAAAAAATGTATACTTTTGTACAACAGTAGTATCGATGGATTGCGCCATGGAGCAAAACTTGAAATTAAAAAAAAGGTGGTACATATAGAGAGCGCTCGTCGCCAAATTATGCATATATTACTATTAAACAGGCTAGTCACAATAATGTTGTCCAGCACAACCCACCCCTCAAATAAAACTAAGAGGGTGCTTGGATACGTTTTAGTCCCATGACTAAAAGTAGTGGGACTAAAACATGCTAGCCTCACCCATGCTTGGATCCAAATACTAAAAAGGCTAAAATCAAGTTAATGAGCATTTATTATCCTCCAAACCCTCCAATCCAAAACTCGCCTGTGTTAAAGGAGAGGAGTTAAATGCGTAGAGAGAGGACTAATCGTTCTTATATTATGGGACACAGGGAGTACTAGTATTTATTGCATTTGCCAAGGAGTGACCTCTTCCAATGAAATGGTGTTGCTAAGTTTGCTTCATTTAATTACCTATAGACTCAAAATTGTCTTTTTTTTGACAGAAAGACTGTAAGGGAACCCCCTACAGTATAATTGGTGCAACAACCCCAAATTGCAAGTACCATGCCTTGAACCTGGGTGGGTGGGAAGGCATCAACCCCAAAATTGTCTTTTCACCTAGGTACACGCGCTTAGCACCGTTTCTTCCTTGGGTCACCAAACTAGTCTCTCTCTTCTTGATTAACTTGCCACATCTGACTTTATGCCTATGTGGCAAGCTTAAGCACCTGTAGGAGCAAGTAAAAGTAAGTACAATAGTGCGCTTTACATGGCATTTTTGCATATGTGGAGGAAAGAGAGGCAAGGAAAAAGTGGAGAAGTGGGCTCTCATGCAAGAGCCAGCCTCTACTACATGGTGGAGCATTGGGAGAGGCACCTGTATGGAGGTGGTCAGGAATCGGGAGACTCACGCCGGTCGCAGCGCCGCAGTTAAAATGATAATGGCAAGTCAAATCACGGGGCCCCACCTGTCCAGCAGTAACTCGCTGTCAAATCACACAGCCCTACGTTTGCAGCAGCCTACTCCCTCGTCTTCTCGCGCCTCTGTCGAATCGACTAGGCGGAATTGCCCCGCCGCCTACCGCGCAGGAAAAGCCCCGCCCTCGACTTTTAAATAGTATACATTATACTAATTTTTTATCCATGGATTGCGCCCGCGCCATGTAGCAAAGCGTCTAGAAAACGGCGGTACACATGCACGGAGTATACAGCACGCTCGTCGCGTTCGCGTCGCACCCTCGACGGCCGGTCGGTCTGGCACGCTGCTCTCCGAATCGAACGCGCGTCATATTGCATTTGCACACACATGTTGGACGGCAATTGAGAACCGACCATAGGCACACTCCCCGGCCCCGCAAGTCGGGTGACTTAATAGAAGAGGGAGACTGTAGCGACCCGACCCGAATGGATCAAGTCTCTGTGCTTAAGTGTCATCCCTGGATCGGTATGCTGACACGCACAGTACTCGAGGATTTATAACAGAGGTAAATCACATGTATAAAGTAACGTAAATACTATTACCTCAATCCAAATAGCAGAAGTAACAAGGTTGTGGATTCCCATCAACACCAACGGCAAAGTTGAGTGTAGAAATCATAACCCTAATGTATCACTTACTCGTCGTAGATATCCTGCAACATGAAACGTTGCAGCCCGAAAACGGGTCAGCACATGGAATATTCTGGCAAATTCATACCATAGAGAAATGATGAACAAAGGCTATCACTACATGCATATATGGCTGGTGGAAGAGCTCTATGGTTATATTGTTTTTGCGAAAAGCCAATTTTCCCTACTGCAAAGGAATAAATTTTATTTGACTATCATGGTGGTTGTTAAACATTGAGATGGTTGACATCATCTCAATCCCAATTAAGTATCATCATTAACCCAACAAAATTAATTAAAGTAACATGATGAGATCAATATGATAATCCAAGAACCAGATACTCAAGATGTCCATAACCGGGGACACGGCTAACCATGATTAGTTTGTACACTCTGCAGAGGTTTGTGCACTTTTCCCCACAAGACTCGATCTCCTTCGTTGGATTTCTCGCACTACATGGTGTTTGAGAAACGGATGACCGAGACACCGTCTTTCAGAAGCGTTAGCACCTTACGATGGGTAGACCGTACCACCTACATCTGCTAGTCTACCACTGTAAGAGTTCACACGACTTAATCAACTATGCTAGAGCCCATAATAGCTTGTGGCTGCACACGGAAGATTCCAGCATGAATAATCTTATGATCCCTTTGAGCCTGGGTGGCGGTCCATAGGAGAATCACACGGTACCCCGGGATTTCCAAAAATACAGGCAATCACTGGATTCCCCAGGTGCCTCAATCCACCCAGATGTGTATTTAAGTTGCCACCTTAAGTTGAACCAATAATTAACAATCTCACATCTATCATGAATACACTCAAAACTGGCCCAATCCACGTCTACGAGCATAGCATTGCAATATAAGCATAACGTAATAGTAACTCCCAAGGTTTGAATGCGGGGCAATAGGTTCCTACCTCATCAACTACTTCCCAATACCCACATGTTATCAATCGTACTCATGCAATGTTTTAGGGTGAAACTAATGCATAAAAACTGGGTATGAAAGGGATATGATCAAAGTGTGAACTTGCCTGCAATGTTGATGAAGATGATTCGCACTCATAACTCTTGATAGTTCTACTCGTCACACTCAGGTTAATCTATCGTAAGCAAGCAATAGTAACCACAGATAAGCAATCACTCAAAAGATTAGAAAGATCGAAGAAGACGATTCGGAAAACATTAAAACCAAGCAAATAACTCTTGCAACATAAAACAATTTCTAACAGTACCAAAATTATGTGAATTTGGCCTTATCATAAAGTTTAGGTCAAGAGCTTTAATTTGCAAAAAGAATCAACTCAAACGGAGCTACGAAACTCAAATTACGATCAGACGAAGTTCAAATTCAAATCTGTTTGAAAACAAATTTTAAAATTTCAAAAACATGTTTAAGTTGATTAACTAGATAGAGAGGAAAATAACGAAGAAGTCGGCGTTGGTTTCGTTGGAATTGGATAAACGAGTAAAAAGATGTGGTCGTTTGAAAGAAAAATCCTATCGAACGAACGTTTGCTAAGCAGTTCTACGGAAAGAAAACGTTCACTAAAACTAACTAAACAGAAAACGTTCGTTAAATAATAAACCTAAAAAAACAAAACTAGTGTTTTTTAGAAAACTGAACTAAACCGAAAATAAACCGATTCGAACCGGGGCAACGGTATTGCCGGTCGGGGCGGTTTTCTTCGAAAACCGGCGGCGGTTAACTCCGGCGAGATCTGGCGAGTGGCGCGGCGGCTCCGGCGAGACGGCGGCAACGGCGACGCGGGGCTACGGCGGCGCGGCAGCACGCAGCAGGTAGCAGCGGCGCGGGTGGCGAAGCGAGGCAGCGGCGTGCAGGCGGTGGCAGTGAGTGGAGGGGCGGCGGCGGCGACGTAAGTGCGGGGCGGCGGCGAAACGCGAGGAGGAGGAACGGGGCCCGGGGCTCCGGTATTTAAAGGCAGGGGGGCGGTCGGCGGCTTGGGCGAGGGGGCAGAGGAGGCCGGGGCATCCACGGCGAGCGGCGGCGGCGATGCGGACTCGGGAGGAGTCCCCGTTGGGGACGACGGACGAAGCGGCGCGGAGCTGGGCCTTGGCCGGGCTTCGGCTGGGCCGGCCCAGTTCGGGGAGAAGTTTTTTTTATAAACATTTTTCTAGAAAAACAAAAATAATGAAAAAATAAAAATATTATATAGGCATATAATATATCAAAATTTTCAGAAAAAGATTTCCTACAACATGAACACTTTTCTAGAATCTAATAAAATCCACACAATTCAAATAGAGCAAAGAGTGCTACTGCTCTAGTAAAATCCAATAAAAATTCATTTTAAAAATACCAAAATTAATTCAAATTCATTTCTCTCCAATTTTCTGATGTCGGGAATCATGTTACCCTATTTTCCATATATTTTATTTTTGGAGAAAAATAATTTGAATAAAACTCAAATAACTCCAAATTGAAAATAAATTCAAAAGAACTTTGAATTTAATTCTTTGAAACTCCCAACTCATATTTCATATGTTTTGAAGAAGTCATTTTATCTTCTCTCATGAAAATCATTGAGTTGCATGAAGTTTATGAATTGAAATATTTCCAAATGAAATTCAAATATTTTCAAATACCCTTTCATTTAATTAAATGGAAGAAGTCATATCATCTTCGCTCAAGGGTTTTGTATTTGAAAAGAATTTGAATTCATGGAGATCAGAAAGCAAAGATGAAAGTTTGGGAAAGTCCTTTTATTCCCTCTCATTTAACTTTCAAAAAGTTTCGAATTCACTCACTTTCAGACAATCAATCAAATCTATCTATTTATTATAACATTCGAAAATTTAGAATTTTGGGATGTTACAAACCTACCACCCTTAAAATGAATCTCGTCCTCGAGATTCGGAGAGGCTAGCAAGACAATAGGTTAGGTTTGGGGTCTTCTCAGAATCTATCGATCGTCTCAGGGGTCTGGGGTGCTACCACCCTTAGAAACATTGTTATGGTTCCACCAAAACTCATATACTCCATCCTTATTGTTGACAGTGTCGGTCTTCGCAGATCGTAAGGATAATGGGCTCTTCCGGTAGTGGCATAACCTTTTTCCTCAATTCTTCTGTATCCTTTCATCTTGGTAAGGTTATTCCGAGACTGGGTCTTCTTAGCTGACGGGTCTGACGCCAATGCCAAACAACTTTCGATATCTCATGGTGGTCAACAATTTATGGTTTCTCCTGCAAGAAATGGGTCTGGGCTTCATTCTCACCGTATGACCTACGATTGGCAACAACTGCCTTATACAAGGGGAAATACTTATACCATTCTAAGGTTTAAACAAGGTTTAGATCATCGTCTCTCTACTATAGGCAAGTCACTCAGATTTACCATCCCACATAGCAAAGAGAATAATAACAGTAAGTTGGTATGGTGATCAATCCATCCCGCACCCAAATCGTTACTTTGTATACGGTTTAGCGAATCTCGGATTCTAACACTCGGTCATCCTCACAAGCATTGCAGAATTTTTTTCTTGTCGACGAACTAAGTTCGGATAAATCCATTGATTCTGCAAGCCAAACAAACATCTATCGTTTCTTCACAACTCTCAGGTTTTGCGTTACCCCTATGAAATCGTCTGCTGATAAAGTCGTAATCTTCTTCCAGGGTTTTTCCTTCAGCAAGAGTGTGCTTGCTTCTTGGCAGGTCCTGGGGCCTGTGGGTTATGGACCATCTCATCACTTGTAAACCTTGAACTCATCCACGAGGCAACTGATCATTATTCCAACATCCAGCTTCATAGCATTCTTAAATCCATCCAATTTTTCTATCTCCCTTCCTTCTATTGGTACCAAACTAAGACATGATTACTCAGACTCATCCTGGAGTTACAATTGCTCCATATTTCCAACATCCTACCTCCTTTATATCCAATAGTAATTCATCTCTTCATCCTCGTGGGATATCCCACATACCGAGATAAAAACTTATACTTATGAAGTCCATACTCCACTTCGTGGAACATCATTATCCTTTCCAGGGTCAAGCATCCTTACAGGGAAATATTGGCCATCTCTGCATGGCACTTCTTCAACTGGGAAACGTGAAACACATCGTGGACTCCTGACAGTCCTTCGGGTGAATCCAACTTGTTGGTCACTTCTCCCATACGCTCCAAAACTCGGTATGGTCCTACAAATCTCGGGCCTAACTTTCCCTTAACTCCAAATCGTTTAACTCCTCGCAGAGGGGACACACGAAGACATGCTCTGTCTCCAATTTCATAGACTACCTCCTTGCGTTTTTGAGTCTGCATAACTCTTCTGCCTGGACTGAGCTACCTTCAGTCTATCTCGAATCAACTTAACATTCTCTTCTGACTCCTTGATCACATTTGGTCCAAACAACTGACGGTCCCCAACTTTATCCCACATCAACGGTGTCTGGCTCCTTATCCCATACAAAGCTTCAAAAGGGGCCATCTTCAAACTGGCTTGGTAACTGTTGTTGTATGAGAACTCCGCGTAAGGTAGATTATCATCCCTACTAGATCCATAATCTAGCGCACACGCTCTCAACATGTCCTCCAGAATCTGATTGACTCTCTCGGTCTATCCATCTGTCTGCGGATGAAAGGCTGTACTGAACTCTAGCCTAGTACCCAAAGTCTGGTGCAGCTGATTCCAAAACTTTGAGGTAAACTGTGTTCCTCTATCTGATACGATGGTCCTCGGAACTCCATGCAGACATACGATCCTGGTCAAATATATCTTGGCCAACTTCGCACTTGTATAGGTGGTTTTCACTGGGATAAAGTGAGCCACTTTGGTCAAGCGAATCAACTACTACCCAGATAGAATCATATCCCGATCGGGTTCTGGGAAATCCGGTAATGAAATCCATGCCAAGCTTATCCCACTTCCATTCGGGTATCGGCATAGGCTGTAGTAATCCGGCTGGCTTCTGATGCTCTGCCTTTACTCTCTGGCATACATCACCTACGACTACATACTCCGCAATATCCTTCTTCATACCAGTCCACCAGAAACGCTCCTTCAAATCCAAATACATCTTGGTGTTTCCAGGGCGAATCGAGTATGGTGAGTCATGAGCCTCCTAAAGTATTAACTTCCTGATCTTTGCATTATTGGGCACATATACACGGTCCTCGAACCATAAGGTGTCGTGCTCATCCTTACAGAAACATTTGGCCTTTCCTTTGCTCATCCTCTCTTTTACCTCAGCAATCTCTTTGTCATTCTTCTGAGCTTCACGGATCTTTCCCACCAATGTAGACTGAACTTCCATTGCTGCAACAAAACCCTTGGGAACAATCTCCAACCGAAGTTCCCTGAGATCCTTGGCTCACTCCTTTGGCAATCCTCCGCTTATGAGGGTATTCGTCCTTGTTTTCTCTATGGTTGTGTGCTATTTCTCCACAAAGCTTGTATGCACAAGGTTTCTTCATATCCTTTCCATAAGGCCTCAAATTCTGGGACACAAGACGAGATCTTTGCAGAGTCAACTTAAAGTCTTCCCAAGTGGTTCCTCTTTGCCATCCATTGATGGTTTGGTACATCCTCCACCTAGTAGCAGCAAATCTTACAAAGCACTGAATAGCATGCTGGGTCATATCCTTTCTGGCTATAGTGTTATTCTCCATGTGATCCTCCATGTTCTGAATCCATCGGTCCGTCTCCAATCGACTTATCGGTCCAGAAAATACAAGCTCATCTCCATTCATCCTCTAATGGGTCCATGGGTTTTGGGGTGGGATAAGAGAGATAGATAGGGATACACACAATACAAACAAAAGTTTTGAAAAGACATATTTTATTTGTGGCTGTCGGAAAAACATCAAACAAATGACAGCTCACAAACGTCGCATCTAACGTAAGTGTATAACAGGGGTTTGGTCTTCTAAAGGTCAATAAATCTTCAAAGTCATCAAACTCTTCAAGTCTTGTTCATGCCTCCAATGGCTTCTTCCAATCATGCTTGTCCTTCTCTAGTTCTTTTGCCAAATCATCTCTATTGACGTGAAGTCTCTCGTGACCTCCTTTAATATTTTTGGAGTTGCATTCCAAACTTCCGGGTTTCAAAATCCTTGACATGAACCATGGCACTACGGTCCTTCCGTTCCTGACGAATCTCCTGTATCTTGAGGTTTTGCTCCTCCAGCTTGGCTACTTTCAGCTTCTAGGTCCTGAGTTCTTCACGAAATGCTTCCTTTCAATTACGGCTTCTTGTAGCTCCATCTTAACTTCTTGATGTAATACTCCAGATCCTGGTGATACACCGGCTAAGGTTAAAACTTCATCTTGCTGATAGGTTCTCCATCAGCCTTCTACCATCCAATCCTTCCATGCATATGCATGCTTAACTCAGCACGGTGACAATAGCATAAGTGGGCGATAATCATCATGGATAGCCATGTTTCTGCTCTTGTCATTTCCATGAGCTATCTCTCCATAGTTGATATCTCCTGCCTTAGGGTTTTCCTTGACAGAACTTTGAGTTTTTAACTCTCCATGCTCTGGTCTTTCTCCGATACACCTTGATCTCGGGTATTGACAACTTCCATAGTCTGCGAAGTTCCATAAGGGTAGCCTTCCTAGGTCATAAAAAAATCTGGGAATTCTTCAGAACCTTCAAATTCTCCTAGTCTTCGGAGTCTTCAACTGTTGTAGTTTCCATTATTCAGATGCACGGTAAAATCTCCTTCATTCCAAAGTCGTCTTAGTTGTCCGATATCTTGTACTTCTTGGAGTGGTCTCATCAGTCGAATCTTCAAGTGGTTAAAAGGGGAAAGGGTATAATCTCACTAAAAGGGAATATTTGAATAAGCTCAGAAGAGAAGAGAGGTAAAAGATCCTTTTGAAAAAGAAAGTTTTAGAGAAAATCCTTTCTAGGGGCTTGCCAGTTTCTAGGGTCACGTCCTACAGTCAACATGTGCTCTGATACCATCTTGTAGCGACACGACCCGAATGGATCAAGTCTCTGTGCTTAAGTGTCATCCCTGGATCGGTATGCTAACACGCACAGTACTCGAGGATTTATAACAGAGGTAAATCACATGTATAAAGTAACGTAAATACTATTACCTCAATCCAAATAGCGGAAGTAACAAGGTTGTGGATTCCCATCAACACCAATGGCAAAGTTGAGTGTAGAAATCATAACCCTAACGTATCACTTACTCATCGTAGATATCCTGCAACATGAAATGTTGCAGCCCGAAAACGGGTCAGCACATGGAATATGCTGGCAAATTCATACCATAGAGAAATGATGAACAAAGGCTATCACTACATGCATATATGGCTGGTGGAAGAGCTTTATGGTTATAATGTTTTTGCGAAAAGCCAATTTTTCCCTACTGCAAAGGAATAAATTTTATTTGACTATCATGGTGGTTGTTAAACATTGATATGGTTGACAGCATCTCAATCCCAATTAAGTATCATCATTAACCCAACAAAATTAATTAAAGTAACGTGATGAGATCAATATGATAATCCAAGAACCAGATACTCAAGATGTCCATAACCGGGGACACGGCTAACCATGATTAGTTTGTACACTCTGCAGAGGTTTGTGCACTTTTCCCCACAAGACTCGATCTCCTCCGTTGGATTTCTCGCACTACATGGTGTTTGAGAAACGGATGACCGAGACACAGTCTTTCAGAAGCGTTAGCACCTTACGATGGCTAGACCATACCACCTACATTCCCTACATCTGCTAGTCTACCACTGTAAGAGTTCACACGACTTAATCAACTATGCTAGAGCCCATAATAGCTTGTGGCTGCACACGGCAGTTTCCAGCATGAATAATCTTATGATCCCTTTGAGCCTGGGTGGCGGTCCATAGGAGAATCACACGGTACCCCGGGATTTCCAAAAATACAGGCAATCACTGGATTCCCCAGGTGCCTCAATCCACCCAGATGTGTATTTAAGTTGCCACCTTAAGTTGAACCAATAATTAACAATCTCACATCTGTCATGAATACACTCAAAACCCAATCGACGTCTACGAGCATAGCATTGCAATATAAGCATAACGTAATAGTAACTCCCAAGGTTTGAATGCAGGGCAATAGGTTCCTACCTCATCAACTACTTCCCAATACCCACATGTTATCAATCCTACTCATGCAATGTTTGAGGGTGAAACTAATGCATAAAAACTGGGTATGAAAGGGATATGATCAAAGTGTGAACTTGCCTACAATGTTGATGAAGATGATTCGCACTCATAACTCTTGATAGTTCTACTCATCACACTCTGGTCAATCTATCGTAAGCAAGCAATAGTAACCACACATAAGCAATCACTCAAAAGATTAGAAAGATCGAAGAAGACGATTCGGAAAACATTAAGACCAAGCAAATAACTCTTGCAACATAAAACAATTTCTAACAGTACCAAAATTATGTGAATTTGGTCTTATCAGAAAGTTTAGGTCAAGAGCTTTAATTTGCAAAAAGAATCAACTCAAACGGGGCTACGAAACTCAAATTACGATCAGACGAAGTTCAAATTCAAATCTGTTTGAAAACAAATTTTAAACTTTCAAAAACATGTTTAAGTTGATTAACAGGATAGAGAGGATCATAACGAAGAAGTGGGCGTTGGTTTCGTAGGAATTGGATAAACGAGTAAAAAGATGTGGTCGTTTGAAGTACAGGGACTAATCTGTGAAGAAATTTATCACAAATAGGTCCCTGGCCGAAAACTAAAATAAAAAGAAAAATCCTATCGAACGAACGTTCGCTAAGCAGATCTATGGAAAGAAAACGTTCACTAAAACTAACTAAACAGAAAACGTTCGTTAAATAATAAACCTAAGAAAACAATACTAGGGTTTTTCAGAAAACCGAACTAAACCGATTCGAACCGGGGCAACGGTTTTACCGGTCGGGGAGGTTTTCTTAGAAAACCGGCGGCAGTTAACTCCGGCGAGATCTGGCGAGTGGCGCGGCCGCTCCGGCGAGACGACGTAGCAGGTAGCAGCGGCGCGGGTGGCGAAGCGAGGCGGCGGCGTGCAGGCGTTGGCGGCGAGTGGAAGGGCGGCAGCGGCGATCTGCGGCGGCGGCGGCGAAACGCGAGGAGGAGGAACGGGGCCCGGGGCTCCGGTATTTAAAGGCAGGGGGCGGTCGGCGGCTTGGGCGAGGGGGCAGAGGAGGCCGGGGCATCCACGGCGAGCGGCGGCGGCGATGCGGACTCGGGAGGAGTCCCCGTTGGGGACGACGGACGAGGCGGCGCGGAGCTGGGCCTTGGCCTGGCTTCGGCTGGGCTGGCCCAGTTCGGGGAGAAGTTTTTTTTATAAACATTTTTCTAGAAAAACAAAAATAATGAAAAAAATAAAAATATTATATAGGCATATAATATATCAAAATTTTCAGAAAAAGATTTCCTACGACATGAACACTTTTCTAGAATCAAATAAAATCCACACAATTCAAATAGAGCAAAGAGTGCTATTGCTCTAGTAAAATCCAATAAAAATTCATTTTAAAAACACCAAAATGAATTCAAATTCATTTCTCTCCAATTTTCTGATGTAGCGAATCATGTTACCCTATTTTCCATATATTTTATTTTTGGAGAAAAATAATTTGAATAGAACTCAAATAACTCCAAATTGAAAATAAATTCAAAAGAACATTGAATTTAATTCTTTGAAACTCCCAACTCATATTTCATATGTTTTGAAGAAATCATTTTATCTTCTCTCATGAAAATCATTGAGTTGCATGAAGTTTATGAATTAAAATATTTCCAAATGAAATTCAAATATTTTCAAATACCCTTTCATTTAATTAAATGGAAGAAGTCATATCATCTTCGCTCAAGGGTTTTGTATTTGAAAAGAATTTGAATTCATGGAGATCAGAAAGCAAAGATGAAAGTTTGGGAAATTCCTTTTATTCCCTCTCATTTAACTTTCAAAAAAAATTCGAATTCACTCACTTTCAGACAATCAATCAAACAATCAATCAAATCTATCTATTTATTATAACATTCCAAAATTTAGAATTTTGGGATGTTACAGAGACGAGCGATAGTAATAGAGAAGTGTTTTACTACGTTGGTGCCTGGACGATCCCTGCAAGACACGGAAGATCAGTTCGTCCATGCATGTGACCAGACTCCAGCAGACACGCCTGGATTGGTTATCGTGTACATATCGTGTAGGCTGTGTTGTACATGGCTGTAGTTGTGGTGAGAAATCTAAAAAAAGGTTTCTTGTCATCTCGCAAAATTAGGTGTCATGTGCTTCGGATCACTGCGAGGGTTAAACAGCGACAACTGAGTTGGGCTAGTCATTGGGGGCACATGCACGAATAGTGACTACTCGGCTACCATCTAGGTCAAGCCGGCTATATTAATTAGGACATCTATCGACGAACCCCTTTTCTACGAGTATATCTTTAATTTGAGCTTTGTTCCTCGTCTAGTTTGTCCGTCGGGATTCATGTTGTCTCCTTTGGGCAGTGAGGTTATGATTTCTTGTCATGTGGCATTTTTTCGTGTTATATGTTATAATTCCGCGCTTCAGATCAAAATGATGACAACTGCGCCTCCAGGCCACGTGCATGAAGACTTCTTGACAGTCATTGACGAGGTCAAGCCGGCTCCGGTAGACAAAAGAAAACTAGTACTACTCCACTACATAGGCAGGAGCCTCCGCGCTTGCTTGCTAGTGTTGCTCTCTTCACACTGTCTCGGCCTCTCCAGATCTAAACACGATAGCGGTGGCCACACACTCTCTCTCTCTCTCCGCTCACCGCTGGTCACAGATCCAGCCAGATCCTCTACGCTGGGGAAGGTGAGAAGGTGCAATGTTCACGCGGTCGTCCTTCGCGACGGCTCTTACCCACTGCTGGGCGCGTCCCGATCAGCCTGCCTTGCCGTTCTCTCCCAAGCACCGCTGGCGAGGGAGGCCCCCCGACCCCTTCTTCCTCGCTGCCGTAGTGTGGGCAGATCCGGCCTCCCGCCGCCCACCTAGCGACACCCCGGCGACCATCAGGTATAACTTCCTTCGAAACCGGCCTTGCTCTACTTCCCGAGCTCCTGACGTCGCTGCATTTGTATCTTTTACTATTTCTCAGGCCCCCTCATAGATAGGATCGATCGGCTGTTCGAAAACCACCTAATTTTTTACGTTTAAGAGGTAAAACTAGTTCATGCACTCGAATCTAGTACTACTTGGTTCAAACAAGGAAGAAAGGGGGTGGGGGTGGGGGAGGATTTTTTACCTGAATCTAGGACTTGGTCGAAAGAGGAAATAATGGGGGCGAAAAGTAGCAGAGACTGGCTATCCAACTGGTCTCTAGATCTAATAGGGAAATAAAGGGAAATGCAGTACAAACTCAATATAAGCCCGATCTATTGGTTGAAAAAGGAAAGAAAGTGGGGACTGGGGGACAAGTCAACAGAGTAAGTTCAGCACTAGATTTGCTAGCCTCACACAGTATAAGGTGGCTATACCGAACAAAAATGGGACCAACCCAGATATCCTGTTATGATGTTTGTTGCCCCGAGCCACTCTTATGTAATGCCACTGGTAAAATGTAGCAGTCGCACTGTTAAAAGTAAGGACACGTTAAACCAATGTTGTTTTCAATGTAATGCCTCCAGTAATATGAATCAATGGCAACTGTCCTGGTGCGCCTACTCTCCCGTGCCCAAAGTAATGTCGTATTTAACGATTGTCATAGTTAATCCTAATGCCCACACTAATATCTAGAAATGCCAGTGCTTTAGAAATTGCTACTGTCCTTGCAGGATTGCCATTCAGATAAGGAACATGCTTCTTTTCATTTGATGCATGTTTCATCACTTGTTAGTCACCCTCCTTTCCACCTTTTTTGTGCAAACAGAGATATACATTTCACGCTCAATCTTAGTTGAACTGCACAAATGATATCCAAATTATAGTTGAGCATTCCAGGAGCTTCACAACCAACCTTGATGTTGCTCAATTTTATTGCAACAAATGAAGAAGAAGCTCTGTGGGTTTCGTTTTCTGATGGAAATGGAATCGGGGCTGGAGCCCTTTTCTTAAAAAAATTGAAGAAGCTGCTAGCTCACGGGACATTGCTTCATTTTAGGTGAACTGCACCAAAAGGTCGCATGAATTGAATCATCCATGTTGGTGACTGAAAGAGCCAGCTTCAGCATCCTAGTCTAAGCACCCCCAGCCTCCATCCTTGCGACGCACGGTACACCTCGTTTGCCACCTGCTCGACCCTAGTGTCACTGATAAAATGAAGTAACAATACAGTTAAAATAGAGCGAGTGTCATCTCTATCATTTCATTTCCAATGTAGATAAAGAAAGTGCTTTTCTTTGTTAATGTATGTTTCATCAACTAGTCCCACTGTTAATGTTTAAGCATTTCTGCAAACTGGGTGCTTAATTTTAGTTGATATGTACAAAAATAGAGATTTGAATGTCTCAAGGCGCCTCCTTGTACTACCGCTGTACACTGATGTTCATCACTGGCAGAAGGTGTATCTGGGAGACTTGGGACGATGTCCAGTATGAGGCGTACCGTATGAGGCGTCGCAGGGCCCATCTCGCCCTCGCAGCATGGCATACTATGATACTATCGCAATATTTTCTTCTATTTATTTTGTGTGTTTCATCAACTAGTGCCACTATAATGTAATCATGCTTTTTCATTATCTGTGCAAACAGGGTTATTCAGCTGCATTTTGGTGGAACTGCACAAATGTACGTATGGAACCGACATATATGCAGAGTGCAAGGTGTGCCAAGTAGAAATTACCGACACCAACCATGTTGCATGCACACATTGGCATCCACCACCACCAGTGGGATGTGTGGCACTCTCTGTGGACGGATCTTTCTCGGCAGCAAATCATCTAACCAAATACTAGTAGCTTATATTGGCAGTTTTCTAGGGAGTACTCTTTTCTGAAAGAAGCACCAATCTATTTTTCTTTATTTGTACACTATGTCACAACTTCGACCCAAAGGTCCAGAGCTATTTTAGGGTGATTGGCATAGTACTCGGAGACTGATTGTAAGCATGATTTTCATTAGCTGTCACACTGATTGTAAGCATGAGCAGGTGGAAGATTAGGTTAGTGTGAAGCTTACCTTAAACCCTACCGCCGCTGTTGAAACGAGGCGAGCGTCGAGGGAACCGTGGATAACGACGGGGAAGCGACGTCGCGCCATCCGGCCTCCTCTTGCGGTGGGAGAACGAATACTCCTGTGGCTCCGGCTGGCTCTGCACCCTCACGAACGGCACACCATACTCGATCGATTCGTTATCCTCTAGGTGCTCGACCTTCAACCTGTATGCCCACCACCTCCGCCTGACTGTCGCCTCGGGCGAATCTTTCTGCTCCATTGCCCAGAGGAGATACTCGATGAACTCGGAGGACTGCGGCGTGACTGCCGCCGAGGAGTACATGTACATCGCCGTCGTCTCGCTCTTTCACATACATTGCCACATGGCCCGCAGTGTCCTCGAAATCTCCCACTCATTGTCAAACCAACTAAGGATCTCCTTCAACCTGGCTAACTTTGCCTGGTCGCCGCCGGCGATCTGCCTGATTTGCTGCTGCATCCTCTCCATAGATGTCCTTCTGAGTGGTCCGGTGCTAGCTTTGGAAGATGGGAGGAGAGACGGTGGTCTTGTAATAGAGAAGAGGGAGAGGCGAGACGGTGGTTTTGGAATGGAGATGATGGAGAGGAGAGGAGGTGGTTTTGCAATGGAGAAGATTAGAAGAGGGAGAGGCGAGACGGTGGTTTTGGAATGGAGATGATGGAGAGGAGAGGAGGTGGTTTTGCAATGGAGAAGATCAGAAGAGGGAGAGGCGAGACGGTGGTTTTGGAATGGAGATGATGGAGAGGAGAGGAGGTGGTTTTGCAATGGAGAAGAGGGAGAGGAGCATGTGGCAGCGATTTAGGATTGGACGTGAGGGCCGGCGCGCTGTGACTGGATCAAAATCAAAATCAATTTACCCTTCAATTAAGAAAGCGACCCCACATTAACTAGTCTCCCTTTTATTCTGGGTCATAATTGACCATGATTTTCGCACATAAAATATATGTTATACGTTGCAAAAATAATATAATTTGAAAGTACATTCAGATATGAACCAAACGATACAATTTTTGGTGACATGCATCCACATTTTGCTTGTCAAATACAGTACGTGGTCCAACTTTGACCCAAAATACGCAAAACAACAAAAAGATACTTCCAAGACCAGCACCACTCTTCCGCTCTTCTCCTCTTAAACCACCGCCGCTCCTCTCCTGTTCCAATCTAAATGCAGCGCCGCTCCTCTCCTCTTCCATTTCAAAACCACCGCCACTCCTCTCCTGTTCCAGTCCAAAACCAGTGTCGCACCTCTCCCGTTCTAATCCAAAACCAGCGCTGCTCCTCTCCTCTTCCATTCAAAAACCACCGCCGGCGAGTGAAGGTGCTGTGGAGAAGTAGATCGATGGAGGAGTACAACCGATACGTGAGGATCGCAGACGGTGAGCCTGTGAAGCTAGCTAGGATGTTGGAGATACAGTCTTGGTTTGACAACAAGGACCAACTAGCGGCGACGGCGACATCCATGGCCAAATATCTGCAACAGAGCGAAAAGGCGGCGATACTCCTGGAGGGAGTCACGCCGGAGTACATAGAGCTCTCCTCTGGGCCATGGAGCAAACAGATTCACTGAATCCGATCGAGCGATGGTGTGAGTATCGATCCTAGATGGAGCATCCACCAGAGATTCAAGGATCGAGCATCTACAAGGTGCCGTTTGTGAGGGTGTCCTGCTAGAGCGAGCCGATGGAGTCTTCGTCGACCGAACCCAACTGCAAGAGGAGAAAAGCAGTTGGCCCGACGACGCTTCCCCGCCATCGTCTCCCTCGCCATTCACATCGTCTCACGGGGCGGCTGTCTGCCGCCGAGGAATAGGAGGGGGCTGCCCCCCAGCCCAATAGTCGGGCAGGTTTTGAATTGTCAGGAGGAGCTTAGGGTGGTCAGTATTTGCAGGTTGTGAATTGTGTTTTGTGTTGTGTATTTTGAGAGTACTTTCAGATATGAATGTCTTTTGAATTTCAGATTTGCAGTATTGAGCATATGAAGTATTTTATGAATTCTAGAGATCTATTTTTAGCACTTAAAAATGTAGTTTCATAGGAGTATAAAAGTGCAGACAATGTGATTCTCAGAGAAGAAACTGCTAGTTTCAGTTTCAGATAAGAAACTCCAAGTTCAGTTTCAGATAAGAAACTGCAAGTTCAGTTTCAGATAAGAAAGTGCAAGTTCAGTTTCAGATAAGAAACTGCAAGTTCAGTTTCAGATAAGAGGCAGAGCATTTATATTAACACGGCCTTTTCAAACAGGGTTAACATCATGTTGGAAGTTTTATTCATGGTCCAAAATGGAACTACCAGCCAGTTACCATCATGCTGATCAACATTCATGCATAGCACATCTTCATATGATGCACAGTCAAAATGCCCACACAATGTCGAGTGTGCGAAACACAGAGAAAACGAGGGACGAAGTTTTGGCAAGTGTTGGACGTGGTTTTGGGCTGCCCCGTCTAGGCTTTCATTTTTAACATGCGTAGCCCATGACCTCGGATGGGAGGTCCATAGGCCTGTTTGTATTTTCTTAGGGCCGTCATGTATCGACCGGCCTATGGTCCTCCCATCCGAGGTTTTATTTTTGGCAGCCCAATTTATGTATTTTTTTGAAGAAAACGCAGAGGTCTGTTCTATTTTTCTATATAAGAATAGGAACGCCTGGTCCAACTTATGTTTCCCTTCTAACTATATTATATATATTTAAATTATTTTATATGTTATTATATATTATTTTTATTGTCATCATATATTTAACAGATACTTACATATGTAAGAAAACAATATCCCACATCTTATTAACTTCTAAAAATAATTTCTTAACAAATAAAATCCTGGATTGTTTTGGCACGAAAATCCTAGTGATTTTGTACAAAAGCTTGGTAAGATTTAAGGACGAATGTAATAATATCACTTATTATTTAAATATATTTATAACGAAATGCTCAACCCCTTTTTATTTTTTGATAACATTGCTGGCCCAACCCAACATTATAATTAGAATCAGCCCAGCAAAATCGTGTATTTCGAGAAAGTGCAAATGGCCTGCAATTTTTTAGGAAATAAAATTCAATGGGCCGCATGGACGCTACATTATTTGTTCACCCAGCCCAGCTAATGGCTATAATTCAAGAAAAAAGATCAAATTGACTGTAAATTCTACCGCGCAAACAAAAGACTGTAAATTCTGAAAAAATGGGTTGAATACGTGCCACATTTTTGGAGGCTGAAATGTGGGCCAATAGGTCGAAGCCAACGCAAGTCGTTGTCAATTTAGTCAACAAATGATTCTGACATGTTAGCCGTTGGATTTACATCCAACGACCGGCATCCATCTTCAATCTCTCGTCTTCTTCCTCCAGCGCCGCCGGGACCACTTCCCGCCTCCTGCTGCTAGCAGCTCTGCTTAGCACGCTTCACTATGAAGCGCTACCCCACCGTTGGCCAGGCCATCCCTCCACCCCTCCACACCTCCTGTTCTTCTCCACCGACTGCCGAACCACACCGCACTAGAACCAGTTAACCCTCATACACCTCTCCATCTGCGACTCTACTCCCGCGTCTTCCCATCTCCGGCTCGTTGCTGTCCGGGGCCTCGCCGTCGTCCACCACCTTGGATGCGCTCGGCGCGGCATGGTCAACATGGTCAACGAACGACACCATCGGAAATAGACTGTGAATGGAGAGGCTGACAGCTGGGTCCACGGCCGCGCACAAGGAAATGCGTCCTTATTACGCGCAAAATAATGACCTCCACCTGACATCTGGGACCCACCGGAAGGGCCTCTGTATTTTGCGAAAATAACATGCACCGTGCTGACATGTCGAACCCACCAGCTATCTTCGCACGCAAGGAAGTGCCTCCTTATTACGCACAAAAAAATGAATACTCCCCCTGCCAGCTGGAACCCAGCATAGTGGGAGGCTGACTTGTGGGCCTACCAAGTTGACGGGGACGGAGGGCTTTGTCAACTTAGTCAATATGAAGGATTCTAGCTCCTGTTACCGTAAGATGTTCATCCAACGGCCGTAGTGCTCCTTCAACCTCTGGTCTTGTTGCTCCAGCCGCCCAAACCAGCGCCGGTCGTGCCGCGTGCTCCTGCCTCCCGTGGCCGGCTGTGATGCCGCGGAGGCCTCACCGCCCCCTAATACTCCCACCGCTGCCTAGGCCATCCCTCTACTCACCCACACCCCCTGTTATTCTGCGGCGACAGCAGCCTCACACCGCAGCCGAACCAGTGAACCCTCGTACTCCTCTTCACGTGGGCATCCACTGCTGCGTCTTCCCTGGCTCCGAGTCGTCCCCTTCCTAGTCCTCGCCGTCGTCCACCGCCGTGGTGCTCTCGGTGCGGCGTGGTCAACGTGGTCAAGGAACGACTTCCATCGGACATGGACTATACGTGGAGAGGTTGACAGCTGGGTCCACGGCCGCAGCAAGGAAGTGCCTCCTTATTATGCGCAAAATAATGATTCCTCCACCTGATAGCGGGGACCCACCGGACGGGCCACCGTATTTCGTGAAAAAACATTTCCCCCTGACTGCTGGGACCCACCAGCTACATCTTCGCACGCAAGGAAGTGCGTCCGGAAAAAAATGATTCGCCCCTGGCTACTGGGACCCACCAGCTACATCTTCGCACGCAAGGAAGTGCGTCCGAAAAAAAAACGATTCGCCCCCTGACTGCTGGGACCCACCAGCTACATCTTCGCACTAAAGGAAGTGCCTGACAGTCGGGACCCACCTGGTCGAAGTGTACGTAGCATTATCATTCTGGTCGCGAACGTGTACGTCCATATATACTGGTGGATGTAGAAGCGCGCACGTGTCGTAGTAGAGGCGCGTACGTGTCGTAGTAGAGGCGCGCACGTAGCATGTACACGTACGTACAGCGGCCAGGGTGCAAGAAAGAAAATACGGCCACGTATGTGTACATACGGGCGGGGTCTCAAACGCCTATTCGCGCATACGTACGGCCAGGGCTCGTGTACATGGCTGGGTTCGAACAGAGAAACAGCGTCGTCGTCGTGTTCATGGGGAGGCAACAGAATGCGTCATGTTCATGAGGAGGCAACGGAATGCGTCGTGTTCATGGGGAGGCAACGGAATGCGTCGTGTTCATCGGGAGGCAACGGAACGCGTGGGAGCCAACCGGCTGGGTAGGAACGGAATGCGTAGTCGTGTTCATTGGGAGGGCTTGGACGGAACAGCGGATGGAAACGAGGCCTGGCGTACCGCAAAACGCAGGAAACAGACCTCCTACGTGCGGAACGGGGTCCTGTTGATCGGGAGGGGTGTGGCGTACCGCAAAACGGAGGAAACGGACCTCCTACGGTCGAAACGGGGGTCCTGTTGATCGGGAGGGGTGTGGCGTACCGCAAAACGGAGGAAATGGAGCTCCTACGGTCGAGACGGGGGTCCTGTTGATCGGGAGGGGTGTGGCGTACCGCAAAACGGACGAAACCGACCTCCTACGGTCGAAACGGGGGTCCTGTTGATCGGGAGGGGTCTGGCGTACCGCAAAACGGACGAAACGGACCTCCTACGGTCGAAACGAGGGTCCTGTTCATCGGGAGGGGTGTGGCGTACCGCAAAACGGGACTCCACGGGATACTTCCAGAGGCAATGCCACCGCTCACTGTTCATCCAACCCCCCCCCCCCCCCCCCGCAACGCTCACTGTTCATCCAATCGATCGGCTTCAGTTAGCAGCAGTAGCGAAGGAATCGCTCGATTGGGTTCAGTTAACAGCCATTGATCGATCGCTCGGGTTTAGTAACACGTAGCCTCCAGTGCAATCGCTCGGGTTCAGTTAGAGCCCAACGCCTCGCTCGGGTTCAGTCAGAGCCAACGCCACGCACACACCCGCGTACGTTTAAGAAAGAAACGCGCATCGCTCGGCCCCCGACCTCCCACCGCAACCGGGAACTCCCCGAAATTTTCCTCCCCCTCGCTTCTACAATGGTTTTTTCCGTCATGGACGGCCCAAAGAATGTCATGCAGCTGCATCTCCGGCCCGCCCAGGACTAAAAGCCCATTTTTTGTCATGATTTTTTGTCATAGAAGTAGGAGCCCACCACATCTATGATGATACCGGGTTTTGTCACAATTATCGTCAGAGAAGTGTCATATGTATGATAGAAAAAAAAATTCGTTCGGCCCAAAATGTCACGGATCTGTCTTTTTTTTGTAGTGTATGTTCCTAGAGAAAACTAAGTTGAAAGATGTTAGTAGCAATGATGCGGATTGGATCCGTGATCTGAGGATTATCCTCATTGCTGTGCAGAATAATTATGTCCTTGATGCACCACTAGGTGACAAACCTATTGCAAGAGCAGATGCTGACGTTATGAACGTTTGACAAAGCTCGATATGATAACTACTTGATAGTTTAGTGCACCATGCTTTACGGCTTAGAACTGGGACTTCAAAAATGTTTTGAACGCCACGGAGCATATAAGATGTTGCAAGAGTTGATATTGGTATTTCATACTCATGCCCGTGTTGAGAGGTATGAGACCTCTGAAAGTACTTTGCCTACAAGATGGAGGAGAATTGCTCACCTATTGAGCATGTGCTCAGAATGTCTGAGTACTACAATCACTTGAATCAAGTGGGAGTTAATCTTCCAGATAAGATAGTGATTGACAGAGTTCTCTAGTCACTATCACCAAGTTACTAGAACTTCGTGATGAACTATAAAATGCAAGGGATAAACGAAAACGATTCCCAAGCTCTTCGTGATGCTGAAATCGACGAAGGTAGAAATCAAGAAAAGCATCAAGTGTTGATGGTTGACAAGACCACTAGTTTCAAGAAAAGGGCAAAGGAAGAAGGGGAACTTCAAGAAGAACGGCAAGCAAGTTGCTACTCAAGTGAAGAAGGCCAAGTCTGTACCTAAGCCTGAGACTAAGTGCTTCTACTGCAAAGGGACTGGTCACTGGAAGCGGAACTGCTCCAAGTATTTGGCTGATAAGAAGGATGGCAAAGTGAACAAGGTATATTTGATATACAGATTATTGATGTGAATTTTACTAGTGTTCGTAGCAACCCGTCGGCATTTGATACTGGTTCAGTTGCTAAGAGTAGTAACTCAAAACGGGAGTTGCAGAATGAACAGAGACTAGTTAAGGGTGAAGTGACGATGTGTGTTGGAAGTGGTTCCAAGATTGATATGATCATCACCGCACGGTCCCTACACTTTCGGGATTAGTGTTGAACCTAAATAAGTGTTATTTGGTGTTTGCGTTGAGCATGAATATGATTTCATCATGTTTATTGCAAAACGGTTATTCATTTAAGTTAGAGAATAATTATTGTTCTATTTACATGAATAAAACCTTCTATGGTCATACACCCAATGAAAATGGTTTGTTGGATCTCGATCGTAGTGATACACATATTCATATATTGAACCCAAAAGCTGCAAAGTTAATAATGATAGTGCAACTCATTTGTGGCACTGCCGTTTTGGTCATATTGGTGTAAAGCGCATGAAGAAACTCCATGCTGATGGGATTTTGGAATCACTTGATTATGAATCACTTGATGCTTGTGAACCATGCCTTATGGGCAAGATGACTAAAGACTCCGTTCTCCGGAACAATGGAGTGAGCAACTGACTTATTGGAAATAATACATACTGATGTATGCGATCTGATGATTGTTGAGACTGGCGGCGGGTCTCATTAATTTCTGACCTTCACAGATGATTTGAGCAGATATGGGTATATCTACTTGATGAAACATAAGTCTGAAACATTTGAAAAGTTCATATAATTTCAGAGTGAAGTGGAAAATCATCGTAACAAGAAAATAAAGTTTCTACGATCTGATCGTGGAGGAGAATATTTGAGTTACGAGTTTGGTTTTCATTTGAAACAATGCGGAATAGTTTCGCAACTCACACCACCTGGAACACCACAGCGTAATGGTGTGTCCGAACATCATAACCATACTTTATTACATATGGTGCAATCTATGATGTCTCTTACCGATTTACCACTATCGTTTTGGGGTTATGCATTAGAGACAGCTGCATTCATGTTAAATAGGGCACCATCTAAATCCGTTGAGACGAAACCTTATGAACTTTGGTTTGGCAAGAAACCAAAAGTTGTCGTTTCTTAAAATTTGGGATTGCGATGCTTATGTGAAAAAGTTTCATCATGATAAGCTCAAACCCAAATCAGAGAAATGTGTCTTCATAGAATACCCAAAGGAGACAGTTGGGTATGCCTTCTATCACAGATCCGAAAGCAAGATATTCGTTGCTTATAATGGATCCTTTCTAGAGAACGAGTTTCTCGCAAAAGAAGTGAGTGGGAGGAAAGTAGAACTTGATGAGGAAACTGTACCTGCTCCCTTATTGGAAAGTAGTTCATCACATAATTTTTTTCCTGTGACTCCTACACCAATTAGTGAGGAAGCTAATGATGATGATCATGTAACTTCAGATCAAGTTACTACCGAACCTCGTAGGTCAACCAGAGTAAGATCCGCACCAAGAGTGTACGGTAATCCTGTTCTGGAGGTCATGTTACTTGACCATGACGAACCTACGAACTATGAGGAAGCGATGATGAGCCCAGATTTCGCGAAATGGCTTGAGGCCATGAAATCTGAGATGGGATCCATGTATGAGAACAAAGTGTGGACTTTGGTTGACTTGCCCGATGATCGGCAAGCCATAGAAAATAAATGGATCTTCAAGAGGAAGACGGACGCTGATAGTAGTGTTTCTATCTACAAAGCTAGACTTGTCGAAAAAGGCTTTGACAAAGTTCAAGGTGTTGACTATGATGAGATTTTCTCACTCATAGCGATGCTTAAGTCTGTCCGAATCATGTTAGCAATTGCCGCATTTTATGAAATTTGGCAAATGGATGTCAAAATAGCATTCCTTAATGGATTTTTTAAAGAAGAGTTGTATATGATGCAACCAGAAGGTTTTGTCAATCCAAAAGATGCTAACAAAGTGTGTAAGCACCAGTGATCCATTTATGGACTGGTGCAAGCATCTCAGAGTTGGAATGTACGTTTTGATAGTGTGATCAAAGCATATAGTTTTATACAGACTTGCGGTGAAGCCTGTATTTACAAGAAAGTGAGTGGGAGCACTACAGCCTTTCTGATAAGTATATGTGAATGACATATTGTTGATCGGAAATGATGTAGAATTTTCTGGAAAGCATAAAGGAGTATTTGAAAGGAGTTTTTTCAAAGAAAGACCTCGGTGAAGCTGCTTACATATTGAGCATCAAGATCTATAGAGATAGATCAAGACGCTTGATAAGTTTTTTCAATGAGTACATACCTTCACAAGATTTCGAAGTAGTTCAAAATGGAACAGTCAAAGAAAGAGTTCTTGCCTGTGTTACAAGGTGTGAAATTGAGTAAGACTCAAAGCCCGACCACGGCAGAAGATAGAAAGAGAATGAAAGTCATTCCCTATGCCTCAGCCATAGGTTCTATAAAGTATGCCATGCTGTTTACCAGATCTATTGTATACCCTACACTGAGTTTAGCAAGGGAGTACAATGTGATCTAGGAGTAGATCACTTGACAGCGGTCAAAATTATCCTTAGTGGAATAAGGATATGTTTCTCGATTATGGAGGTGAAAAAGGTTCGTCATAAAGGGTTACGTCGATGCAAGTTTTGACACTGATCCAGATGACTCTAAGTCTCAATCTGGATACATATTGAAAGTGGGAGCAATTAGCTAGAGTAGCTCCGTGTAGAGCATTGTTGACATAGAAATTTGCAAAATACATACGGATCTGAATGTGGCAGACCCGTTGACTAAACTTCTCTCACAAGCAAAACATGATCACACCTTAGTACTCTTTGGGTGTTAATCACATAGCGATGTGAACTAGATTTCTGACTATAGTAAACCCTTTGGGTGTTGGTCACATGACGATGTGAACTATGGGTGTTAATGACTCGGTGATGTGAACTATTGGTGTTAAATCACATGGCGATGTGAACTAGATTATTGGCTCTAGTGCAAGTGGGAGACTGAAGGAAATATGCCCTAGAGGCAATAATAAAGTTACTATTTATTTCCTTATTCTCATGATAAATGTTTATTATTCATGCTAGAATTGTATTAACCGGAAACGTAATACATGTGTGAATACATAGACAAACAGAGTGTCACTAGTATGCCTCTACTTGACTAGCTCGTTGATCAAAGATGGTTATGTTTCCTAGCCATAGACATGAGTTGTCATTTGATTAACGAGATCACATCATTAGGAGAATGATGTGATTGACTTGACCCATTCCGTTATCTTAGCACTTGATCGTTTAGTATGTGGCTATTGCTTTCTTCATGACTTATACATGTTCCTATGACTATGAGATTATGCAACTCCCGTTTACCGGAGGAACACTTTGTGTGCTACCAAACGTCACAACGTAACTTGGTGATTATAAAGGTGCTCTACAGGTGTCTCCAAAGGTACTTGTTGGGTTGGCGTATTTCGAGATTAGGATTTTTCACTCCGATTGTCGGGGAGGTATCTCTGGGCCCACTCGGTAATGCACATCACTATAAGCCTTGCAAGCATTGTAACTAATGAGTTAGTTTCGGGATCATGTATTACGGAACGAGTAAAGAGACTTGACGGTAACGAGATTGAACTAGGTATTGAGATATCGACGATCGAATCTCGGGCAAGTAACATACCGATGACAAAGGGAACAACGTATGTTGTTATGCGGTTTGACCGATAAAGATCTTCGTAGAATATGTAGGAGCCAATATGAGCATCTAGGTTCCGCTATTGGTTATTGAACGGAGACATGTCTCGGTCATGTCTACATAGTTCTCGAACCCGTAGGGTCCGCACGCTTAAAGTTTCTGTGACGATTGTATTATGAGTTTTTGTGTTTTGATGTACCGAAGGTAGTTCAGAGTCCCGGATGAGATGGGGGACATGACGAAGAGTCTCGAAATGGTCGAGACGTAAAGATCGATATATTGGACGACTATATTCGGACATCGGAAAGGTTCCGAGTGATTTGGGTATTTTTCGGAGTACCGGAGAGTTACGGGAATTCGTATTGGGCCTTAATGGGCCATATGGGAAAGGAGAGAAAGGCCCCAAAGGGTGGCCGCACCCCTCCCCATGGACTGGTCCGAATTGGACTAGGGAGGGGGGGCGCCCCCTTCCTTCCTTCTCCTTCTCCCTTCCCTTCTCCTACTCCAACTCCCCCCTTGGCGCGCCCTCCTTGGCCGGCCGCCTCTCCCCCCTTGCTCCTTTATATACGGGGGCAGGGGGCCACCTCTAGACACAACAACTGATCTCTTGATCTCTTAGCCGTGTGCGGTGCCCCCTCCACCATATTCCACCTCGATCATATCGTAGCGGTGCTTAGGCGAAGTCCTGCGTTGGTAGCAACATCATCACCGTCATCACGCCGTCGTGCTGACGGAACTCTCCCGTGAAGCTCTGCTGGATCGGAGTTTGCGGGACGTCATCGAGCTGAACGTGTGCTGAACTCGGAGGTGCCGTACGTTCGGTACTTGGATCGGTCGGATCGTGAAGATGTACGACTACATCAACCGCGTTGTGCTAACGCTTCCGCTTTCGGTCTACGAGGGTACGTGGACACACTCTCCCCACTCATTGCTATGCATCACCATGAATCCTATGTGTGTGTAGGATTTTTTTTGAAATTACTATGTTCCCCAACAACCCTACCAGAAACAACTCCTCACCACTTGCCGTACCGCACTCTCCAGCTGGGCCCATGGTCCCCGCGAACAAGGTACGTGGCCCCACAATTGAGGAGGTGCTGCTAGTCCTTATTGCCGAGCCACGTGCTCCAACTTGGGCAAGGCACATAGTCCATTTCCTCCAAACCGAAGAACTTCCCGATGACCAAGATGAGGCTGAAATAGTAGCCCGGAGGGCCAGTATTTATCAGTTTGTCGATGACACTCTATACAGAAGGAGGCCCAACGGTGTGAAATTGAAGTGCATTTGCCGAGAAGAAGGAAAGGAACTGCTGGCTGAGATACACAAAGGCATGTGCGGCTCCCACCTTAGATCAAGGGCATTAGTTGGGAAAGCATTCCGACAAGGATTCTATTGGTCCACAGCCCTCAAAGATGCGGTTGAGCTAGTCACCAAATGTGAAGCCTGCCAGTTCCATTCCAAAAACATCCACCTGCCTGCACAAGCTCTTCAGACAATCCCTTTATCATGGTCATTTTCGGTCTGGGGACTCAATATCCTCGGCCCTTTCCCCGAGCTGCCGAGGGCTTTGAATTCTTGTTCGTTGGTATCGACAAGTTTACAAAGTGGCCGGAAGTAGCTGCCGTGAGAAAGGCGACTGCCCAGTCACCTATCAAGTTCTTGAAAGAATTGGTGTGCCATTTTGGAGTCCCGGCAAGGATCATTACTGACAACGGCACCCAGTTCATGAGCCGCACCTTCATGCAATATGTTCATGCCCTCGGAAGCAAGGTCTCATTTGCCTCTGTTGCACATCCTAGAAGCAATGGGCAAGCTGAGAGGGCGAACGCTGAAGTGCTGCGAGGACTCAAGACAAGAACCGTTGATGTGCTGCAGAAGCATGACAGGCGGTGGATCGAGAGCTGTTGGTAGTTCTCTGGTCCCTCAGAACGACACCAAATCGAGCTACCGGACAGACTCCCTTCTCCCTAGTCTATGGAGCAGATGAAGTTATCCCTACGGGACTCATTTACGGGTTGCCTTGAGTGCTTGCCTATGATGAAGTAGTGCAAGATCAGCACCGGCGTGACGACGCTGTGCTACTCGAGGAGAACCGTCTCCGGGCTGCTATGCGTGTTGCACGCTATCAGCAAGCCCTGTGTCCTTAGGCGCGTTCATGCCCAGTGTTTTGAGGAAGGTGACCTTGTCCTTAGGCGCGTTCAGTCCGCCAAGGGTACAAACAAGTTGACGCCGAAGTGGAAAGGTCCTTACCGGGTTGTTCGAGTCACCAGACCTGGCGCAGTCTGTCTGGAGAGTGAAGATGTCATTCAATTGCAAAACTCATGGAATATTGAGCATCTCCGCAAGTTCTACCCGTAAGGCGCGACTGTCGGGCCCTGCCCGGCAACCACCCTTTTGTATAGGCCTTGCCTCAGTTGCATGTAACCCCTTGTACAAAGCCAGGCGCAGACCCTGAGCAACAGAGAAATAAACGAAGCGCTGGGGGCCCCCGACAGAGTTGCATGCATGCATAAGCATTTCAAGAGAATTGCATAAGCATTCCATGAGCATTGCATATGCATATAGATAAGGTCGCATCTTGCATCATTCCCATCTGCATGAAGCATTTGCACAGCGATCTCCGGCAAGCCAAACAGATAAGTTTTACCTCTTGTCCATAAGTGTTCTGTAAGCTGAAACTTGTGCATGAGAAAACCTCGCGCTCTTTGAAACTTACGTGCTCCCATCCTTGACTCGAACGTTGCTTCAGCCAGGATGTTCGCAGTGGCCTTTGCTGAAAAGAGGTTGGCGGGGGGCTGGTCCCTTTATTTTTTTCCCGGTCGCTCATTTCTCCGGCAAGAAAATCAAAAGGGTACCGGCAGGATAGCCTGCTGGGGAAAACTCGTTTATTGAAAGTAAAGAGGTATTCCACCTCTGCATGGACGTATACATGCACGGGTTCCCGGCAAGGTTCATATTTTTCATTAATATGCTGATCATACAAGTACAAACCTTACAGAACATAGACATGGACTCAAGAGATTACATTATTTGATCTAAAATTTGGAAAGTGCCCACAGATTTAAGATTGAAAAAAGATAAGTGCCTGCTACATCTTGAGCTTGCGTTGGTTTTTCCCTTGAAGAGGAAAGGGTGATGCGGCAAAGTAGAGTAAGTATTTCCCTCAGCTTTTGACAACCAAGGTATCAATGCAGTAGGATACAATGCTCAAGTCACCAAATACCTACACAAACAAACACTAACTTGCACCCAATTCGACAAAGGGTTTGTCAATCCCTTCACGGTTATTTGCAAAGTGAGATCTGATAGAGATGGATAAACGGTAAAGTAATATTTTTGGCATTTTTGGTTAATGGAACGGAAAGTAAAATATTGCAAAGAAGTAAATAGGAAACTTAAACTATAGATCAGAAACTTATATGATGGAAAATAGACCCGGGGGCCATAGGTTTCACTAGAGGCTTTTCTCAAGATAGAAAATATTACGGTGGATGAACGAATTACTGCCGAGCAATTGATAGAAAAGCACAAAGTTATGATGATATCTAAGGCAATGATCATGAATATAGGCATCACGTCCGTATCAAGTAGACCGACTCCTACCTACATCTACTACTATTACTCCACACATCGACCAACTCCTGCCTGCATCTAGAGTATTAAGTTCGTAGAACTGAGTAACGCATTAAGTAAGATGACATGATGTAGCGGGATAGATTCAAGCAATATGATGAAAACACCATCTTGTTATCCTTGATGGCAACAATACAATAGTGTCGGTTCCCCTTCTGTCACTAGATTCGAGCACCGCAAGATTGAACCCAAAGCTAAGCACTTTTCCTATTGCAAGAAAAACCAATCTACTTGGCCAAACCAAATCGATAGTTCGAAGATACTTGCAAAGATATCAAATCATGCATATAAGAATTCAGAGAAGATTCAAATAATATTCATAGATAAGCTGATCATAAATCAACAATCCATCGGATCTCGGCGAACACACCGCAAAAGATTATTGCATCGGATAGATCTCCAAGAAGATCGAGGAGAACATGGTATTGAGAATCAAAGAGAGAGCAGAAGCCATCTGGCTACTAGCTATGGACCCGTAGGTCTGTGGTCAACTACTAGAGCTTCATTGGAGAGGCAATGGTGTTGATGTAGAAGCCCTCCGTGATCGAATCCCCCTCCAGCAGGATGCCGGAAAAGGCCCCTAGATAGGATCTGACGGGTACACAAGGTTGCGGCGGTGGAAAAGTGTTTTCGTGGCTCTCTTGGAAGGTTTTGGGACATTTGAGAGAATACATGCGGAAGAAATAGGTCGGTGGAGTCACGAGGGGCCCACAAGGGTGGGGGCGCGCCCTACCCCATGGGCGCACCCTCCGACCTTGTGGCCACCTCGTGGCTTCCCGGACGTGTACTCCAAGTCCTCGAGATGTCTTCTGGTCCAAGAAAAATCATCGCGAAAGTTTCGTTCCGTTTTGACTCCATTTGGCATTCCTTTTCTGCGAAACTCTAAAACAAGGAAAAAAAATTGAAACTCGCATTGGGCTCTAGGTTAATAGGTTAGTCCAAAAAATAATATAAAATAGCATATTAATGCATATAAAACATACAAAACAGATAATATAATAGCATGGAACAATAAAAAATTATAGATATGTTGGAGACGTATCAAGCATCCCCCAGCTCAATTCCTGCTCATCCTCGAGTAGGTAAATGATAAAAACAGAATTTTTGATGTGGAATGCTACCTAACATATCTATCCATGTAATTTTATTTATTGTGGCATGAATGTTCAGATCCGTATGATTCAAAACAAAATTTAATATTGACATAAAAACAATAATACTTCAAGCATACTAACAAGATAATTATGTCTTCGCAAAATAACATGGCCAAAGAAAGCTTATCCCTAAAAAAATCATATAGTCTGGCTATACTCCATCTTCATCACACAAAATATTTAAATCATGCACAACCCCGATGAAAAGCGAAGCAAAGCAATACATGAGCGTGAGCCGTGGACATAGCACTATAGGTGGAATAGACGGTGGTTGTGGAGAACACAAAAAGGAAGAGATAGTCTCACATCAACTAGGCGTATCAACGGGCTATGGAGATGCCCATTAATAGATATCAATGTGAGTGAGTAGGGATTGCCATGCAACGGATGCACTAGAGCTATAAGTTTATGAAAGCTCAAAAAGAAACTAAGTGGGTGTGCATCCAACTTGCTTGCTCACGAAGACCTAGGGCAATTTGACGAAGCCCATCATTGGAATATACAAGCTAAATTCTATAATGAAAAATTCCCACTAGTATATGAAAGTGATAACATAGGAGACTCTCCATCATGAAGATCATGGTGCTACTTTGAAGCACAAGTGTGGTAAAAAGATAGTAGCATTGCCCCTTCTCTCTTTTCTCTCATTTTTATTGGTCCTTCTTTCATTTTTTTGGCCTCTTTTTTTAGTCTGGAGTCTCATCCCGACTTGTGTGGGAATCATAGTCTCCATCATCCTTTCCTCACATGGGACAATGCTCTAATAGTGAAGATCATCACACTTTTATTTACTTGCGACTCAAGAATTACAACTCGATACTTAGAATAAAATATGACTCTATGTGAATGCCTCCGGCGGTGTACCGGGATGTGCAATATATCAAGAGTGACATGTATCAAAGAATTATGAATGGTGGATTTGCCACAAATATGATGTCAACGACATGATCGTGCAAAGCAATATGACAATGATGGAGCATGTCATAATAAATGGAACGATGGAAAGTTGCATGGCAATATATCTCGGAATGGCTATGGAAATGCCATAATAGGTAGGTATGGTGGCTGTGTTGAGGAAGGTATATGGTGGGTGTATGGTACCGGCGAAAGTTGCGCGGCACAAGAGAGGCTAGCAATGGTGGAAGGGTGAGAGTGCGTATAATCCATGGACTCAACATTAGTCATAAAGAACTCATATACTTATTGCAAAAAATCTATTAGTTATCAAAACAAAGTACTACGTGCATGCTCCTAGGGGGATAGGTTGGTAGGAAAAGACCATCGCTCATCCCCGACCGCCACTCATAAGGAAGACAATCAATAAATAAATCATGCTCCGACTTCATCACATAACGGTTCAACATACGTGCACGCTACGGGAATCACAAACTTTAACACAAGTATTTCTCAAATTCCCAACTACTCAATAGCATGACTCTAATATCACCATCTTCATATATCAAAACAATCATGATGAATCAAACTTCTCATAGTATTCAATGCACTTTATATGAAAGTTTTTATTATATCCCTCTTGGATGCCTATCATATTAGGACTAAGTTTATAACCAAAGCAAATTACCATGATGTTTAGAGACTCTCAAAATAATATAAGTGCAGCACGAGAGTTCATCAATTTCTATAAAATAAAACCACCGCCGTGCTCTAAAAAGATATAAGTAAAGCACTAGAGCAATATTGCCTAGCTCAAAAGATATAAGTGAAGTACAACGAGCATTCTAATAAATAACGATTCATGCGGGTCTCTCTCAAAAGGAGTGTACAGCAAGGATGATTGTGGCAAACTAAAAATCAAAGACTCAAATCATACAAGACACTCCAAGCGAAACACATATCATGTGGTGAATAAAAATATAGCCTCAAGTAAAGTTACCCATAGACGAAGACGAAAGAGGGGATGCCTTCCCGGGGCATCCCCAAGCTTAGGCTCTTGGTATCCTTGGATATTACCTTGGGGTGCCTTGGGCATCCCCAAGCTTAGGATCTTGCCACTCCTTATTCCATATTCCATCAAATCCTTACCCAAAACTTAAAAACTTCACAACACAAAACTCAACAGAAAATATCATAAGCTCCGTTAGTATAAGAAAATAAATCACCACTTTTGGTACTGTTGTGAACTCATTCTTTATTTATATTGGTGTAATATCTACTGTATTCCAACTTTTCCATGGTTCATACCCCCCGATACTAGCCATAGATTCATCAAATTAAGCAAACAACACAAAGAAAACAGAATCGGTCAAAAACAGCACAGTCTGTAGCAATCTGGATATTTCGAATACTTCTGTAACTCCAAAAATTTGAAAAAAATAGGAAGACCAAAGAAAGTTTTTTAGTAATCTTCTGCAAAAATAATCAGTATTTTATCACACTTCTATGATTTTTAACAATTCTGGGAATGGGCGCAAGAGTTTCTATTTTCGAGCAGGTTCAAATCAAAAATCACCGTAAGCTATCACAAAGGTCTTACTTGGCACAAACACTAATTAAAACAGAAAACCACATCTAACCAGAGGCTAGATGAATTATTTAAAGCAAAACGGAACCTAAAAAGCAAAAACATAAAATAAAATTGGGTTGCCTCCCAACAAGCGCTATTATTTAACGCCCTTAGCTAGGCGTAAAACATGAATAGATCTAGATATTATCATCTTTGGTATGCAATCATAAGTGGCTCTCATAATAGATTCATAAGGCAATTTAATTTTCTTTCTAGGAAAGTGTTCCATGCCTTTCCTTAGCGGAAATTGAAATCTAATGTTTCCTTCTTTCGTATCAATAATTGCACCAATCGTTCTACGGAAAGGTGTACCAAGAATAATAGGACAAATAGGATTGCAATCTATATCAAGAACAATGAAATCTACGGGCGCATAATTCCTATTTGCAACAATAAGAATATCATTAATTCTTCCCATAGGTTTCTTAATAGTGGAATCCGCAAGATGCAAATTTAAAGAACAATCATCAAATTCACGGAAACCTAACACATCACATAAAGTTTTTGGAATCGAGGAAACACTAGCACCCAAATCACACAAAGTATGGCACTCATAATCTTTAATATTAATCTTAATAGTAGATTCCCACTCATCCTAAAGTTTTCTAGGGGTAGAAACTTCCGACTCAAGCTTTTCTTCAAAAGATTGCATCATAGAATCAATGATATGTTTAGTAAAAGCTTTGTTTTGATTATAAGCATGAGGAGAATTCAACATGGATTTCAACAAGAAAACACAATCTATTAAAGAGAAATTATCATAATTAAATTCCTTGAAATCCAAAAGAATGGGTTCATTGCTACTTAATGTTTAGACCTCTCCAATCCCACTTTTATCAATTTTTGCATCAAGATCTAAAAACACCGAATCATTGGGATGCCTTTTAACTAAAGTTGACTCATCTCCAGTCCCATCTTTATCAAGATTTATATTGGAAAACAAAGATTCAATAGGAGTCACACCAATCACTTTAAGATCTTCATCATTATTTTCATGGAAACTAGAAGAACATGCTTTTATAAACCAATCTTTCTTTGCACGAATCTTAGCGGTTCTTTCTTTGCACTCATCAATGGAAATTCTCATAGATTTGAGAGACTCATTGATATCATGCTTGGGTCGAATAGATCTAAGTTTCAAAGTATCAACATCAAGAGAAATTATATCCACATTCCTAGCCAAATCATCAATCTTAAGCAATTTTTCTTCAATCAAAGGATTGAAATTCTTTTGCGAACTCATAAATTCTTTAACACTATTCTCAAATTTAGAGGGCATCTTATTATAATTTCCATAATAATTGTTGTAGGAATTACCATAATAATTATAGGAATTACTAGGGAACGGCCTAGGATTAAAATTACCTCTATACGCGTTATTACCAAAATTGTTCCTACCAACAAAATTCACATCCATAGATTCATTATCATTCTGAATCAAAGTAGAAAAATGCTTATCATTACGATCAATAGGAGCACCCTTGCTAGCGAATAATTTCATAAGCTCATCCATCTTTCCACTCAAAACATTAATCTCTTCAATTGCATGCACCTTTTTACTAATGGAAGATCTTTCGGTATGCCATTGAGAATAATTAGCCATAATATTATCTAGGAGTTTGATAGTTTCTCCTAGTGTAATTTCCATAAAAGTACCTCCCGCGGCCGAATCTAAAAGATTTCTAGAAGCAAAATTCAATCCGGCAATTTTTTTGTATAATTATCCACAAATTCAAACCATGAGTAGGGCAATTTCGTATCATCAATTTCATCCTCTCCCAAGATTGTGCAACATATTCATGATCAAGTTGCTTAAAATTCATAATATCGTTCCTAAGGGAGATGTTCTTAGCGGCAGGAAAATACTTGGAAATAAAATCATCTTTACACTTATTCCATGAGTCAATACTATATTTAGTCAAAGATGAAAACCAAGTTTTAGCATGATCACGAAGCGAGAACGGAAATAGCTTCAATTTAACAATATCATTATCCACATCTTTTTTATTTTTCATATCACACAAATCAATGAAATTATTAAGATGGGATGCGGCATCCTCATTGGGAAGACCGGAAAATTGATCTTTCATAACAAGATTCAGCAAAGCGGTGTTGATTTCACAAGATTCCGCATTAGTTGCGGGAGCAATCGGAGTACTAATAAGACTATTATTATTGGTGTTGGAAAAGACACACAATTTGGTATTCTCTTGAGTCATCATGACAAAGATAGCAATCCAACATACGAGCACACAAAAAGCAAGCGAAGAAGACGAACGGAAGAAGGGCGAAGAAAAGCCAAATCTTTTCGAAAATTGTTTTAGAAGTGGGGGAGAGGAAAACGAGAGGTGAATGGAAAATAATGTAACGCGAGAGATGAGAGTTTATGATGGGTACTTGGTATGTCTTGACTTGACGTAGATCTCCCCGGCAACGGCGCCAGAAATTCTTCCTGCTACTTCTTGAGCTTGCGTTGGTTTTTCCCTTGAAGAGGAAAGGGTGATGCAGCAAAGTAGAGTAAGTATTTCCCACAGATTTTGAGAACCAAGGCATCCATCCAGTAGGAGACAATGCTCAAGTCAGTGAATACTTGCACAAACAAACACCAACTTGCACCCAACGTGACAAAGGGGTTGTCAATCCCTTCACGGTTATTTGCAAAGTGAGATCTGATAGAGTTGGATAAACGATAAAGTAACATTTTTAGTATTTTTGGGTAATGGAACGGAAAGCAAAAGATTGCAAAGGAACTAAGTAGGAAACTAAAACTGTAGATTGGAAACTTATATGATGGAAAATAGACCCGGGGGCCATAGGTTTCACTAGAGGCTTCTCTCAAGATAGAAAATATTATGGTGGATGAACGAATTACTGCCGAGCAATTGATAGAAACGTGCAAAGTTATGATGATATCTAAGGCAATGATCATGAATATAGGCACCACGTCCGTATCAAGTAGACCGACTCCTACCTACATCTACTACTATTACTCCACACATCGACCAACTCCTGCCTGCATCTAGAGTATTAAGTTCATAGAACAGAGTAATGCATTAAGTAAGGTGACATGATGTAGTGGGATATACTCAAGCAATATGATGAAAACCCCATCTTGTTATCCTCGATGGCAAAAATACAATACGTGTCGGTTCCGCTTCTATCACAAGGATCGAGCACCGCAAGATTGAACCCAAAGCTAAGCAATACTCCTAATTCAAGAAAAACCAATCTAGTTGGCCAAACCAAATCGATAGTTTGAAGAGACTTGCAAAGATATCAAATCATGCATATAAGAATTCAGGGAAGATTCAAATAATATTCATAGATAAGCTGATCATAAGTCCACAATTCATCGGATCTCGGCAAACACATCGCAAAAGAGTATTACTCGGTTAGATCTCCAAGAACATCGAGGAGAACATGGTATTGAGGATCAAAGAGAGAGAAGAAGCGATCTAGCTACTAGATATGGACCCGTAGGTCTGCGGTAAACTACTCACGCTTCATCGGAGAGGCCATGGTGTTGATGAAGAAGCCATCCGTGATCGAATCCCCCTCCGGTAGGATGCTGAAAAAGGCCCCTAGATGGGATCTCACGGGTACAGAAGGTTGCGACGGTGGAAAAGTGCTTTCGTGGCTCTCCTGGAAGGTTTTGGGATATTTGAGAATATATAGGTGGAAGAAATAGGTCGGTGGAGTCACGAGGGGCCAACAAGGGTGGGGGCGCGCCCTAACCCCCTGGGCACGCCCTCTGACCTTGTGGCCACCTCGTGGCTTCCCTGACATGTACTCCAAGTTCTCTGGATGTCTTCTGTTCCAAGAAAAATCATCGCGAAAGTTTCATTCCGTTTGGACTCCATTTGGTATTCCTTTTCTGCGAAACTCTAAAACAAGGAAAAAAAGAACCTCGAACTAGGCTCTAGGTTAATAGGTTAGTCCCAAAATTAATATAAATAGCATATTAATGCATATAAAACATCCAAAACAGATAATATAATAGCATGGAACAATAAAAAATTATAGATACGTTGGAGACGTATCAGTGCCCCGTAATCTCCTATTTTTGTTTTCCCGCCATCAGGTATTGCGGTGGAAGGAGGAAAATGCAAGAAGGGCACCCAAGCAAGAGCCCATCCCAGTCCCGTCGCAGCCCGTCGGGCGTGGCCTAACAAGATCGGGAGTGGCGAGTGAGGGAGTCCTGGACTAGGGGGTCCTCAGGTGTCCGGGCTATTTGATATGGGCCGGACCGATGGGCTGTGAAGATACAAGCAGAAGACTTTTCCCCCATGTACGGGTAGTACTACTGCATGCATGGACAGCAAGGTTGGTGTCCGTATATGTTGTTTCCTTCCCCCATGAATCGACTCTGTACAAACCTAGGCCCCCCGGTGTGTATATAAACTAGAGTGTTTAGTCCGTAGGGGGCATCAGAATTCTCATAGGCTAGACAACTAGGGTTTAGCTATTACGATCTCGAGGTAGATCAACTCTTGTAACCCCTATACTCATCAAATACAATCCAGCAGGACGTAGGGTTTTACCTCCATTAAGAGGGACCAAACCTGGGTAAACATTGTGTCCCGCTTGTCCCTTATTACCATCAATCCTCAGACGCATAGTTCGGGACCCCCTACCCGAGATCTGCCGGTTTTGACACCGACATTGGTGCTTTCATTGAGAGTTCCTTTGTGTTGTCGATAGAAGGATCGATGGCTCGCCTTGTCATCAAAGATGGTATCACTTCTGGAAAGAACCTAACTTCAGGACAGGTCCTCCAGCTCGGCGGTTTCACCATGGGCGCGTCCACGGCTGTTGAGCCAACGTCAGCCCCTACAATCGCCAAACATAACCTATGCATCGGCCTCGAACACTCCTAAAAGATGGATCCGGCGGATATCTCGTCCTTGAACGAGCTGCTAGATCGCATCGCTGCCCTGGGGCTTGCAACAGACTATGATCGGATCGAGCTCAAACCCGATCAGAGGGAAATCAAATCCCCACCGATCACCCATCTGTAGCGACCGCCGAGGAACGAGCCGAAAACACTTTTTCCCCTTAGTTAAAAACCAGCTATGTCCAGATCTCTGAGCCTCTCAAGCCAGACACCCTCCCTCCGGATGATACGTCACGTCCTCCGAATCCAGAGCCAAACTTAGATCCCGGAAAGCACCTGGATCTTCCCGGGCCCGAACTGGTGACCTTGGAGATTTCTCAAGTTCCAGATTCAGTCTTGGGTCAGGATTCGGGTTTTAACCCACGCACCCACCACAATCAATACTCTCCAAGAAATTCAGGCCCTCCAGACATATGTGACCTAATGTATGTACGATAGCAACCTCAGAAAATGGTCCATCACTTCTGGGCCAGATTTCTCCTTGTTAAAAACAAGATCAAGGACTGCTGCGACGACGAAGTAGTTTCGGTGTTTTATGGTAACTGTATGGACGAGGGAATTTGGAACGCCCTCAACCGCCGCCGCATACAGACCTTCACGGAATCACACTTAGTACAGGAATACTGTGCGATGGAGAGCTCATGGAAGGCCTAGAACGCCCGGTTGGAACCTGCTGCCTTTAAGCGGCCCACCACATGGGCAAAACGGATACACCCCTACAAGGTATCCGATCATAAGCCCGTTGGCAAGAAAAACAAACCCCTCATGGGGCACAAAATATTTCTTGACGAACTCCTCGACAATTCTTGTCAGATATATGTGACGCCGAGTACCGAACCAACTCACAGCCTCCGGCAAGTGGCTAAAAGCGGTGAGGCTATCCTCACCAATATCACTCCAAACAAGCATCCGTCGGAGGATGACGATCTCAACGTCTTTACGGTCTTCGAGACCTTCTCTTCAAATAATCGGCACAAAAGGGCGCTTCGCGACCTCGCCGAAGTCAACCAAGTAACTGCAATAAACCCTTGGAACGATGCGGCCATAACTTTCACCGCCGGCGATGAACCAAGGGCCCGATCAGTCCGAGCACCAGCCGCCTTGGTCTTAAACTCGATTGGGGATGGATTTCGGCTCACCAAAGTGCTCATGGACGGCGGTAGTGGACTTAACCTCATCTATGAGGACGCGCTCGACAAAATGAAAATTGACAAGACCCGCATTGAGCAAAAGCAGTACCACCTTTCAAGGCATCATCCCTAGTCGAGAAGCACGATGTTCGGGGAAAATCAAACTCAATGTAGCATTCGGCACGCATGAGAATTACAGATCTGAAGAGTTGCTCTTTCACGTGGCCCCCTTCAACATCGGATATCACACCCTTTTGGGGCAGGACGCCATCTCACGCTTCGAAGCCATACCCCATTACGGGTACATGAAGCTCAAAATGCCGGGGCCCAACGGAATAATCACTATCACCAGTGATCCGGATATAGCACTCCGTGCCGAAAACCAAACCGCATCCTTAGCCCTCGGGGCACTATCCGAAGCCCTTGCGGCCGAAGAACTGACCACTTTAAGATCCACGGCGGACAAGGACGATGTGATCCTCGATAAGAGGTCCAAATCTACCTCTTTTAAACCAGTAGATGAAATAGTTAAATTTGAAGTGCTCCCGACGGATCCCAACAATACAGCGTCCATTGGAGCAGAACTCGATCCAACGGTCGATGCCGCTTTACGAGCATTCCTGCGCGAAAATTGGGACATCTTTGCCTGGCACCCTTCGGACATGCCCGGGATCCCACGTAGATTGGCTTAACATAGCCTCAACATAATCAAGGGGTTCAAACCGGTCAAGCAAATGCTACGGCGATTTTCTGAACCCAAACGACAAGCTATGGCGGAGGAGCTAGCTAAGTTACTCGAGGCCGGGTTCATCAGATAAATCAAACACCCGGATTGGCTAGCGAACCTTGTCATGGTGCCAAACAAGGATAAATCCTGGCGCCTTTGTGTCGATTTTAAAGACCTCAATAAGGCCTGCCCCAAGGACCCTTTCCCGTTGCCCCGCATTGACCAGATCATCGATGCAGCCGCAGGACACGACTCATTGTGTTTCCTCGATGCTTACTCCGGATACCACCAGATTAAGATGAAGGAGTCCGACCAGGCCGTGACGACGTTCATTACCCCGTACGGGCCTTTTTGTTTTAACACTATGCATTTTGGGCTCAAAAATGCTGGTGCCACTTACCAACGCATGATTCAAACATGTTTGGAAAAACAAATCGGCAAGACAGTGGAAGCATATGTGGACGACGTGGTCATCAAGACTAAACACGCTGAATCATTGGTGGACGATCTATGCCTCACATTTGACAACCTCCGAACATATGACATACGACTCAATCCGTAAACATGTGTTTTCGGCGTTCCAGCCAGGAAACTGCTCGGGTTCATTGTTTCCAATAGAGGAATCAAAGCGAACCCAACCAAAATCCGAGCCCTGTCACAATTGTCCATGCCAACAGACTTAAAGCAGGTCCAAAAACTAGCTGGGTGCGTGGCAGCCTTAAGCCGCTTCATCTCCAGATTGGGAGAAAAGGCATTACCACTTTATCGACTGCTCCGATAACTTTGAATGGACGGATGCGGCTACAGCCGGCTTGGAAGAAATAAAAACCTTGTTAGCAGGCAACCCAATCCTAGCCACCCCAGGTGTTGGCGAGCCTATGTTGCTCTATATATCCGCGATTCACCAGGTTGTGAGCACTGTACTAGTTGTCGAGCGAGAGGAAGAGGATCACAAATTCCCCATCCAGAAACCAGTATACTATGTATTGGTTGTCCTTACACCATACAAATCCTGATACCCTCACTATCAGAAGATAGCTTATGCGGTCTTTATGGCATCCCGAAAACTGCGGCACTATTTTCAAGAGTGTTCGATCATGGTGGCATCCGAAGTACCACTCAATGACATCATAAATAATCAGGATACCACCATCCACATAGCCAAATGGGCTATCGAGCTCTTACCATTTGAAATAACATACAAGCCGCACCGAGCCATTAAATCCCAGGTGCTAGCCGACTTCGTCGCCGAGTGGACGGAAGCCGGGCTCCCTAAAGAATACAGTACATACTCCAATTGGATCATGTAGTTTGACGGCTCTAAAATGCTAGCCAGACTGGGGGCTGGTGTCATTTTGACATCCCCACGGGGGACACAGTCCGTTACATGCTGCAAATCATGTATACAAACTCTAATAATGCAGCCGAATACGAGGCTCTTTTACACGGCCTCCGAATGGCTGTCTCCATGGGCATACAACGCCTAGAGGTGCGTGGGGATTCAAACCTCGTGATATCCCAAATAAATGGAGAGTTCGATGCAAAAGATCCGAAAATGGCGGCATATCGAAATGCCATACTCCAACTATCGGCTCGGTTCGAGGGGCTCGAGTTCCATCATGTTGCTCGAGATAGTAACCAGGCAGCGGACATCCTTGCTCGAATGGGCGCCAAACGCGACCCCGTCCCACCTAACACCTTTGTGGAAAGGCTCTTTAAACCATCCGTGGTATGGCAGGATGAGAGTGGAAATACTAGTCCGGAACCGATCATACCCCCAGCAACCGAACAGAATACAGATATCATCGGGGGTTCGGCCACCGAAATAACACCTCCTGCCCATGTAATCATTGCCGTTATTGCTCCATGGACCGAACTCTTCCTGGCCTACCTTAATAGGCAGGAGCTTCCCGATGATAAAAATGAGGCCCGTCGCATAGTTCGACGTTCTAAAGCCTATAAAGTTCACGAAGGTGAACTATACAAGAAAAGTACTACTGGAGTCCTTCAAAGGTGCATCTCCGAAGAGGAGGGACGGCAGCTCTTGGCTGAAACACATGCTGGCTTAGGTGGCCATCACGCCGCAGCTCGGGCCCTTGTAAGCAAGGCCTCCCGGACAGGTTTTTTCTGGCCAACAGCCCGAGCAGACGCACAAGCCCTTGTGCAACGTTGCGTAGGATGTCAGCTCTTCGCCAATCAAAGTCAGATGCCTCCCACTGCCTTACAAACAATTCCCATCACTTGGCCTTTCGCGGTCTGGGGGCTAGACATGGTTGGACCCCTTAAAGGGGGAAGCCATAAAAAGAAATATTTACTGGTCATGGTGGATAAATTCACTAAATGGATAGATGCCAAACCAGTAAAAACGGCTAAAGCAGGGCCAGTGATTGATTTTATATCCAACATGGTACACCGTTATGGCGTCCCACACAACATCATCACTGATAACGGCTCCAATTTCACAGCCGATGAGGTGAAAAACTGGTGCGCCAACTTGGGCATTAAGCTCGATTATGCATCCGTATACCACCCTCAAACAAACAGACATGTTGAGCAGGCTAACGGCCTCGTAATGAGCAGCATTAAACCCAGACTAGTGCGCTCCCTACGGGAGTCAGATAAGCGCTGGGTTGAGGACTCGATTCCGTGCTCTGGGGGCTGCGAACTACGCCTAATCGCATGACTGGATACACACCTTTTTTTATGATGTACGGCGCAGAAGCTATCTTGCCCTGCGACATTATTCATGACTCAGCTCGAGTGCGCATGTATGAAGAGAGAGAAGCCAAGCTTGATCAGTAGGACGACATGGACGACCTTGAAGAGGAGCGTGATATTGCACGAGCCCGTTCCGCATTTTATTAACAACAGGCCAGGAGATACCAAAGCAGAGAAGTGCGGGCCGGGACTTATAATGTCGGAGAACATGTTCTGCCCCTCCCCGAGAAGAAGAAGGATAAGCTCAAACCAAAATGGGACGGCCCCTTCATCATAGACGAAGTTCTCACAGGAGGAGCCCATCACCTTTGTAGTGCATCGAATAATCGCCCCGAGCCGAATCCTTGGAACGCTGCTCGGCTCCGAAGATTCTACGCATAGTTTGGCCACATCCTTTTCTTTGTCCTTTTGTTTTCTTTCTCTTTCTCTTTTCTTCCTTTTTCTTTTTTCCTATATCCTTCCCAGTGTATGTTCGGATATGCGGAACTATTAGGGGTACACATCTTTAAATGTATGCACCCCACTATGACTTGGGGCTTCTTGGACGAAGCTTATTATTAAAAGCTTGGAGCTTACGTTAAATATGGCTTTTGTTATATGCACTCTTTGCCATTATATGCACCTCTATGAATTAATTTTTTGCCAAGCTGGGTTGCCTCACTCCTGTGTTTATACCCTACGTTCCCGATTGTTCGGCTAGGGTGTAAAGGGAGCACCTCTGCGATTGTTACAACTGGGTAATCTGGACCTGTACCTCAGACGGGTGAAGCCGAAAGCTAGCGTTCTTAAGAAAATAATTGGTCGGCAAGCAACAACAGAACGTATACGTCTCTATAACTCTTCTTGGAAGGTAAAATATACGGGGTTGGCTCCCCATAATTCGTATCAAAGCATAGGCACGCATAATTAAGCATGCCAACCCAAGGAAAGGAACCCTAATAGAACTATTTTTCTTGGAAGATGTTTCTTATGATAAATAAGTAATATAACATAACTCCCCGAACAAAAAATGATATGTTTGAGCAATATGGCCAGATTGCCTGGTTTCTGGATGGAGTGCATGTTTTTTGCATTCCTACATAATATCCGGAAACACTCCACCTTCCTAGTTCGGAGGTTAAAGCCGAAGGCCTGCGATGACAATTTTTGACATGTTCGACTCAAGATCATAACGTACATTGATACATTGAATCAAATGCCTACTCCTTATCTATATCATCTATAAGACAGTATAAACTACAGTCTTCTTGCAAATATTTCGTAGCTATCATTACTTGGTCATACACCAAGTTCACCGGAATTTCTTTCCCGTCTGGTCCCTGCGGTCCCACTCGGGCCATATGATTCGGATCTAGCTTGGTAAAACGTGTTCTCACCATCGCATGGGCTTCTCGTGCACCTTCACGACATGCGGATGCCTTCCATAGCTCAAAGCGGCACCGGGCACCTTTGAACAGGCTCGCCAAGCCCTCCATACTTTCTGTAGGGGTATCGGATGGCCATAAAGCCTTGGCCATACTTCTCATGGCTTTTCGGGCCCGCTCATGCACCATCGATAGCTCCTTCAGCACATCACCTCGAAATCTGGATAATTCTTCCTCAGAACGACCAGTTAAAAGACATATAGAAAAAGTGTTATGACGATCCAAATTATGGAATAATATGGGTCTCTTTGATAGTTCTAAAGGTCATACCGAATATGCCGCCTTTAAACTTCTCATTCTCTTTTCGTGCGGCCGATAACTAAGCCTTTAAGCTCTTTATCTCTTCAGATTGTTTCTCTTTTTCCTCCTCTTGTTTGTTCGTCTAACCAGTGCTCATTGCGGCCTTTTTCATTTCGGCAAGTTCTGCGGTGATGGCATTCAGCTGTGTCTGGTTTGTTTTCAGTTCCTGGGACAACGTGCTATTCTTTTCCTTGAGAGCCTGCAGGTCATATCAATCCTTAAATCAGCTGGCCAAACTGCTTCAAGTCTCCGGGGATACTGGCATATATCTATTGAATTTGCACAAATCCCTACCTGCATATCATTGGAGAACAGTTGAGTAACTCCAGCAAGTCCATCTCGAGCAGCTCGGATATATGCATCCACGGAGCTGAGTGCGGTAAATTCTTGCTCCGAAAAAGCTGGAGCGCGCATGGCCTCTTTCAGTCGACAACGATTCATCGCACTCTCCACCTTGGAATTCGTGATTGATACGTCATCTGAATCCTCATGAGGGGGTGGATCTGGCGCTGCATCAACCCTCGTCCTGGCGGACGAGTCCGGCGCTGGATTGGCTGACATTCGGCTAGCAGGGCGTTTTCCCACTTTGTGCCGCGTGCTCCTCCTGAAACAAAGGTAGAAGAGAAATTTAACAATCTGAACTCATGCTTAGGCACATATCAATGGACATACCTCTTTGAGGACGGAGGGGGCTCTACAGCACTCCCGGTCTCCTTTCATTTTGAACGATTACCCTGTGTAGAGGCCGCCCTTGAGGTAGTGCGGCTTGCCGAGCCAGTCCTATGAAGTACAGTTTAGTACAAAGGATAAGGTGTGAGTATGGGGTTCTTCTTGAATTATCTTTTTGAATACTTACGATGGATAAGGTATAAGGGCGGGCGTAGTCGGCCGTGATAGCCACTTCCGAGCCCTCAAGGCTCGCCTGGTCAAATACTCCACCATCAAACTCTATGTATATATCCGGATCCTCGAAAAATCCAAGGTCTTCGGTGCGATTATGATCCTCTGGCTGTGGGGAAGGACAGTGAACATCCTCAATCATCTTCCTCCATGTCTGTTTTAAGACAACAAAGAACAATTTGATTAGTGTGCCACGATAGCAGTAAAGCAGCATTGATAATCAAAATCTTACCCATTCAATGGGGTTGTACATGGAATAGCCTTCTTGGCTATTTATGCGGAGGAAGTCTTCTTTTAACCCCTTATATAGATCGGCCAGTTCGGCTGGGGTATCCAGACCCTTGTGTCCATAACAAGATGTGTCGTCTTCTCCGTTGTAACACCATGAAGGAGTTACTCTGTATTGGAGGGCTGAACACATCGTTTTATTGCAATGGCCATGACCTCGATTATCGAGAGCTCGGTGTGAGCTAGTAGTCTGACCTTGGTGACCAACCTTTTTATTTCCGCACTATCTTCCTCCTTGGGACTCCAGGGATGCCAGTTGAGGCATTTCTTCAATGGAGCACTAGCAAGTTCGGGGAGGCCGCAACGAACTGGGTCCGGAAGTGGGACATCATCAATGTAAAACCACTCCAAAGACCATTCTGGGGAAACCTCCTTGGGAGTTCCGATTGGGTAGCCTGATCTGGCTATACGCCATACTTCGGCACCGCCCACTTCAAATATGGAGCCCCCTCGATGGCGAGGGACGAGGCAAAGGAACTTCCTCCATAGTTCAAAATGAGCCTCGCGGCCCAGAAACAGTTCGTAGAGCGCGACGAAGCCTGAGATGTGTAGAATTGAACCTGGGGTGAGGTTATGCAGTTGGATCCCGTAAAAACTCCAGCAGACCCCTGAGAAAAGGATGGATAAGAAATCATATGCCCAGCAAGAGAAATGGAACGAAGCACACTCTCTCCTCCTTATTGGGGTTTGGGAAATTCTCTGCTATGCGACGTTGCCAATCGAAGCCAACCCCGCTTGCACGGAGACATGATCTGCAAGGGGGAGATATCCCTGCGTCTGGAGACGGCTCAGCTAAAGATGAGATATTGAGCAGCTCTGCCAATCACCCTCTTGAGGGCCATGAGGGCGCGAAGAAGAGCCAGGGGCGCTGTCCATGTTTTGGAGTTTTTGTGGATGGTTCTAACGTTTTCTGCGTAATGTGTATTGTATTTAGGGGATCTAGCCTCTTTATATAGGTGTTGTCCTTGTATGGAAGGGGTGTATTTGTAAATATGTATTGTGGACCATTCGCATTCGCCCGGTGCGTAGAAATCAAGGTGACAACGGGGAATGGGTCATAAAGGCAGAATATAAAAGTCAAAGCCGGACTGTCATCCGTCTGAAGTATGATGAAGAACCTGCCTTGCAAAGCCGAAGACACAAAGCCGGATACTACATCCTCATTGAAGGCAAGTTCGGGGGCTACTGAGGGAGTCCTGGACTAGGGGATCCTCGGGTGTCCGGGCTATTTGATATGGGCCGGACAGATGGGCCGTGAAGATACAAGCAGAAGACTTTCCCCCCATGTCCGGGTAGGACTCCTGTATGCGTGGACAACAAGGTTGGTGTCCGGATATGTTGTTTCCTTCCCCCACGAATCGACTCTGTACAAACCTAGGCCTCCCGGTGTGTATATAAACCGAAGGGTTTAGTCCGTAGGGGGCATCAGAATTCTCATAGGCTAGACAACTAGGGTTTAGCCATTACGATCTTGAGGTAGATCAACTCTTGTAACCCCTATACTCATCAAATACAATCAAGCAGGACGTTGGGTTTTACCTCCATTAAGAGGGCCCAAACCTGGGTAAATATTGTGTCCCGCTCATTCCTTGTTACCATCAATCCTCAGACGCACAGTTCGGGACCCCCTACCCGAGGTCTGCCGGTTTTGACACCGACAGCGAGGCTACGAAGGAGGGGCGCGGAGGGCAGGGCGGCGTTCCCCTAGTCACCACCTCCAGGACTAGCAAGAAGCCCTGGCTTGAGCGCCGGTGGATTCATCCACCAAAGCTCAGTCGGAAGACTGCTGGAGGGGAGGTGAAGGTGCCAAGAGAACATCCCTCCCCGGCTATCACCCAAGGAGGCTGGTGATGATGGTGAAGGGGAGGGAGGGGAAGAGTGGAAAGACGAGGCGGCAAGTCACCGGTCCGAGGCGAAGGCAACCACGCCATCGCCCTCCGACCTGACGCCCCGCCACCCGCCTTCTTCGTCTTCCTCGTTTTCTCTCCATCACCGTTACTCCCGAGAAGTGCCAGGACTCCAGCCCGACACCTTCCCTGAAGAGACAGCAAGCGACCAAGACGGCCAGGGGGCTCGAGGCGCACCGCTCCCCACCTCGGCAGGTTGGAAGGCGCACGTCCCGTCGACATCAGCCCCAGGGCCTCCAGAAGGGGCAGTGCTGGGATTACCAACGATTCCCAGCCCTACCTCCCGGGCAAGCCTCGAAGACACCGAGGACCTGGTCACCAGGCCAACAAGCAGCGATAGCCTGGAGCTGGACACCGCACTACCGAATGGGCAGCCGACCGTGGCGGAAGGGACAAGCATTTCTCCACAATGGGGAGGCTTGCTATTTGCCATGACACGGGCGGCTCGTCCACGACGTCTTCTCCAAGTATGGACCAGACTCACTCCTCAAGCACCAGCACCAACATTTGGCGACACCGACACCAAACTGGAGCCCGGGGCCGGGTCCAAGGCTCTTCTCTTCAACATAACCAGCAAGAGCCAGAAAATTGAGAAGAAGGGATGCAAGGACGGATGACTTCACTCTCCCCTTGCCCCTCCTTTTATAGGAAGACCTAAGAGGGGAGCCGCTACCTCAACAAACGGCCACGGCCCTCCTCCACCAATTCAAGAAGACCGGGCCCTCGCCGTTATGATAATCCGCACCACGCGCCTCCGTTACCTACCCCGCGCGATGGATGCAGCATATGTGGCTGAGGATAAGAGTGTGGTGGGAAGAGTGAATTGGCAGTTTCTATCCCGTGAGTTAAAGTCATTCACGGGCCATTACAAGGGTGGCCCCACCATGATCGGCTTTACACGGTACGCGGGAAAACTGGAAACTGGCCCGGGCTCAAAGTTAATGAAGAAGCAAAGAAGACCTCAAGAGCCCAGCCTCTTCTGCACCCCTGCCTGTGCACTTATTAGGGCCTACCCCGACGATGCTCGGCAGCGCGTTCGGGGCAGGCCCGGGGGCTTCTGTCGATGCAACAAACCCTGGGTCCGTTGCATAGATTGTGCACATGCACGAGAGCAAGATTACATCACCAAGGTCAGGCCAAAGTACAAGAGATCAAGATCTTCAAAGGACCAACATGCAGATCAAGAGGACCAAGGCCAAGCCAGAGAAGTGAAATCACCAGAAGAAGAACCTCCCTTGCCGGGTAGGAGAGCCTGGTGAGGACGGGGCCACCCCCGGAAGAAAACATCCTAGACATCCCGGCAGGGCCTGCCGGGACTTGCGGAGGCAGAGCCACCTCAGCAAACCACCTCACCACGACGCATGTTGTCGATCAATGCGGTGTCAAGCCACAAAGTGACTAAGTGGCAGCCAGTCGCCACATGGCAGCCTCTTTCTACAAGAAATACCTACAGACGACACCCGTCCTGCGACGTGTCAAGCGAGCAGGCATGAAGTTGGCGAAGGAGCCTGGCAACGCTTGCCGGGCAAGTGACGATGTGACGTCGAGCGACGCATTTAATGCGCTCTGTCTGCCTGCAGAGTTCGGTATGATAGCACTGTTTGATATCTTATCAGTGCATAATGACTAATTTGTCATTGTGGTGACCCCTTAATCTACAAAAGGAGGCCCATGGCAACCATAGAAAGGGTTAGAAGGTTGGACACCCACACATTCATACGCGCGTAGCCACTATCGCCCCTAAGGCAACCCTGCCGGGCAACTGTACTACGCTCCACCACCATTCTTCCACCATCAATCCACCAAAGCAGGAGTAGGGTTTTACGCCTCATGGCGGCCCGAACCTGGGTAAAAATTGCCCGCGTGATCTCTACCATGCTGCCCCACGTTCTTCTGCTCTTTGTGCAACGTGCCATCCCCCGCCGAACCAGCAAGGGACTTTTGGTCCCATAGGTGGCCGTGGTTTCCCGCAACAGAGGGTCTTGTAGATAGATAGGCTTTCTAGCTTCCTTTCTTTTCAGTTGTCTTTACTTAGATAGGATAAGCTTCCGCATATGCTTGTTGCTTGTATGACTTTGTATGTTGGGTCATGAGACCCATGTATGTAATATCATGCAATGTAAGGTTTCTCGGAGCATCTTAAATAAATACTTTGAGTCATAGAGTTATGTTGTGACGCCATGTTGTACCAACACATATCGAGCATATTGTGTGTATGTTATTGAAATGCTTTGGTATGTGTGGGATCACACACCTAGTTCTTTATTCTTGGGCCTTCCTTATGGGAAAATGCCTCCTAGTGCTTCCACTGAGCCATGGTAGTACTCTACTGCTCTAGAACAGACGGATTGACCAACATGTATTCTTCTTTTCTCCCGTGTCCGTCCCTACGGGGAAATGTCACGCGGTGTTTAATAAAGTCCTTGTAGCTTTGCTACAACTTGGTTACACTCGCTGCTGACCGACATGTACATTGTTGGGTTACGTATGCTTGTCCATGTATTTTTGTGACACGTTTGTCATATGGATGCTAGTGACACAATCATATACGTGCCAAAAGACACAAACGGTCCTGGCCCAGGTAAAGGCGGCAGCTATGGGTTACCGTGCGTGAGGCCACAAATTGATATGATGTGTTACATGCTAGATCGGTGTGACTTAGCATCGGTGTCCCGACAGCCGGCGCAAACCAGCTGGAGCTACCGACGTGTGTCTCCACAACATGGTTGTCCTCGGCCGCCAGGTACTCATTCACGTGGAGCATGCGGGCACTCTGCACGGACACGAGCACCGCCCGGTTCACGTCCATGATGTTCGGTTCCTCCTATAGGAGGGCCTCAGTGGTAGCGGCATCCGCGCACTCCATGTCGAGTTGAGACTGCGCTGCTTAGTTCAACTGCATGACGTCCGGTTCTGCCTTCTGGAGGGCCTCGATGGCAGCGGCATCCACACGCTCCATGTTGAGTTGAGCCTCTGCTGCTCGGTTCATGTCCAAAACATCTAGTTCCGCGTGCAAGAGGGCCTCATGGCAGCAGCATTCGCACGCTCCGCGTTGAGTCGAGCCTCCGACACCCGCTGCTCCTTTAGGATCGCCAGGTTGAACTGCTGGTCCGCCTGCACCATGGGGGACCCGTACGCCGACATGAAGTTGATGTCCGTCGTCTCATTCATATCAGGGGCCTTCTATGCCACGATCTCTACCATAAACATCGGATCGGCTTCCTCCTCCTCGGAGCTCGGCTCCAGAGGACTCGGGGATTGGCCCGCCGCTAAGTGAGCTTCGAAATGGAGGTCTGTGGTGCCGACCGCCTGCGCGATTTCTGCGTGGTGCTCCGACGTTAACATCTTGTAGTACGTGATCTTGGCGTGCACCATGGCTTTCCTGCGAACTAGGGGACGACTGATGCAGGCTAGGGGATTGAAAGGTGGGAGAATGGGGTGGAGAGGAGGTGTGGTTTTGGGGCAGTGTTGACCGGCGGGCAAGTAGTTGACGTAGGCCGAGCAGCGAAGGTTGCAGTGTGAATAGTGGTACCGGTAATGATCGGTCAATCAATTTTGACTGTGCGGAGTTTGCAAAGCCAGACGGTTGGAGATTGGAGAGTTGTGGAGTGGGTTGGGACCAACGTTTCGAAGTTTCACATGGCAGACGTCCGGACCTCTCCACCATTCCCATCGACGAGGAGGCGCCTACGGCGACTTTCTAAATCTCAAGATTATATGCCGAGTCAGTCTCTTGAAGGTGCTCATAGGGGTAGGGTGTGCGTGTGTGCATTCATAGGGGTGAGTGTATGCACATATGTATGTATGAGCACTTGTGTCAGTACTATGTTAAAAAAAGGAGTACTCAAAATATGCAAGTTCATGAGGAACGGACGATGTACATCACTCTTTTCACGTTCTCGTTGCACCCCCGCACGATGGACCCTTCATGTCGCTCACCGAATGGAACGCACTTTGTCTTGCATTTTCGCTCGCTTGTGGGACCACAATTGAGAGCAAACCGATGGTAGACAAACTTTCCCCCTCGGATGTCCCTCCCCCTCCCTCGCCCGCGTCTGCTGAATTTAGAAGAGAGAGGCAATGATGGCTTGATGGGGAGATTGTAGCACGGATTACAAGAAATTTGTTGAGAGTGTGAGGTGGGCCGTGTGTTAGTACTAGTAGTAACAAGGTACTACTAGGAGCACTCCATACTCTACTGCAGATGTTTTCAGTACTCCACTAGTACTATTGGACTGGGAGCTTCAAAAAAATACTACTATTTGACTGGCTAGATGTGGCAAAATCCTAGTAGCAAGAGCATGTACGAAAACAAGCATTCACATGTTTGAATACAAATTGGAAACCATTTTCTGTTTGAATACCAATTGGAAACAATTTTCTATTTGAATACAAATTGGAAACCATTTTCTGTTTGAATACAAATCAAGGAGTACGTGCGAATCTAAGAATATTAATTGGGCGTTGTTGAATGTTGATACTTCTTTCTGTAAGTTTGATCAAAGTAGAGATACTTTGGCTACACAGAAAACCTATATGTAGACTAAAAAGGACCGGAGGGAGTATATTGTACATTCAAAAGTGAAACAAACATTGAATGCCCTTTACATATGATTTGCATATGCTCTCATCATCAGCTCAAAAATTGAATCCACTTTAGGTTGAATTCTAATATTTGAATTTTTTTAGGGATTCAAATACCATGTGTCTTCTTATGCATAATGTGTCTCACAAACCCAACATATAGTGTTGTCATGTTTTTTTCTTTGATGCGCCATCTCTCTGTATCACACATGCACCCACTCAATCTCTCTTGGTTTCATCTCGGGGTCTCTCTCTCTCTGTCTCTCTCGTGCACACACACACACATACCACCTCTCTTCCTCTTTGTGCATGTCACACATAATCAACCTCTCGAGGTATCGGGACTGTACCTGGCTCGTCAGATCGCTCTTCGACACACGCCTAGGTCACTCTACCATGCATTAATTGTAACCAAGCCTTTCATCTATCTTTTTTAAGCATACATTCATCTTTGTCTCCGCCCCTCTCTAGATCGTCGATTGGTCGATCTACTGACCCACCATAGTCCTCTTTCAATCCATCCATAGCTAGATGGTACATGACTGACGTGCGTACACAAAAACTCTCGTCCCCCTTCTCTCCACCCCACACAATCATTGGGCAGCATGATCGATGGAGAAGAGGGTTGGAGAGGAATGAGAAAGAAGCAAAGCCGCATGATTATATTTGGACGGCTCACAAAACCTACCTAGGTAACTACTATTTTTTCAAGCTACTTACATACTCCCTTTGTACCGATGCATAAGTTATCTTACGATATCCAAATTAATCCCAGACCACTTAGGCATGGTGCATTAACTCCCACTTCGTGTCTTGTGTTCCGACACGAATAAAGTAATCAACCAATAAGAGATGTTAGGCATGTATGTTTTTAATGACTTGAGACTACCTAACATGGCATGTAGTGGTCAGTTCATTGCATGCAATGATATTAACTAGCAAATAAACATGAAGCTCTCTCATTTTCCCCTTCTCCTTGGTCACGAAGTAAGATATGGAGGGGGTAGTATAGTTACTACAGCCGGAACATGGTAAGTTGGACCCCTAAATGCGGGCACGGACCGGGCACACCTCAATTATTCCTTCAAACAAACAGACACCTCAATTAGCACACCTCAAAGCCATTCAAACAAAGGCAACACACATCTTCCGGCTACTTAATCAAGTGTTATGCTTCATGAGTTGAAAAGTAAAGGGCGGTACACCTATTATAATTGTGCTCATGCTAGTATGAATAACTACTATACATGTGGGCTACTAGGCTAGCTATAGGTGAGGTGCCAACTTCATATATGTTTTTGGTGTTACGCTCTAGTACAAGTGTTCGGTTTACAAGTTCGAAATGAACAGGCGGTAAAATGACAGCACACCTATCACGTTCAAGTCGCACCCCAAGATGCTTGGTCCAGCATGCTACTAACCCAAGGGAATGTGGGTCTTCTTGCTTTTTCAATGACATGTGGGATCGCATGTGAGAAAAGGGCATCTCCAACGTTGCCACGCCCGCAGCTGACTACCCTGACCCACAAAAAACCTTGTCCCTCGCCCGTGTGTATTCCCAGTCGGCGCTAGCTTCCCGCATTCATGCCGTCCATCCGTATGCCATCATTAAGCAGGCTCGCCGCCCGAGGAACCAACTCTGGTGACTCATTGATGCACCCGTACGCTTGGCCTCACCGGAATGCGCTACTTAAAGCGGCAACACCCAGGTAAACTCCACACCAGAGCATGATACGTCCATTTTGCATCATGTTTTCCTAATGTTATTTATGATGTTTTTATGCATACTAATGCTTTTTGGAGTAATTCTAATGCCTTTTCTCTCATAATATGCATGGTACACACAAAGAGGGAGAATTCCGGCGGCTGGAAATCTGGACCTGGAAAAGCTACGTCAGGCCACCTATTCTGCACAACTCCAAACAAGCTGAAACTTTACGGAGATTTTTTATGGAATATTTGAGGAATATTGGAGCCAATAAGTACCAGAGGGGGCCCACCAGGTGGGCACAACCCACCTCGGCACACCTGGTGGGTTGTGCTCACCAGCTCCACCTCCGGTGCCCATCTTCTGGCATATAAGTCACTTTGACCTAGAAAAAGTAAGGAGAGGACTTTCGGGATAGAGTGCCACCATCTCGAGGCGGAACTTGGGCTGGAGCACTTTTGCCCTCCGGCGGAGTGATTCCACCAGGGGAACTTCCCTCCCGGAGGGGGAAATCATCGTCATCATCATCACCAATAACTCTCCCATCTTGCGGAGGGCAATCTCCATCAACATCTTCAACAACACCATCTCATCTCAAACCCTGGTTCATCTCTTGTGTTCAATCTTTGTACTGGAACTATAGCTTGGTGCTTGTGGGTGACTAGTAGTGTTGATTACATCTTGTAGTTGATTACTATATGGTTTATTTGGTGGAAGATTATATTTTCAGATCCAATATGATATTTAATACCCCTCTGATCTTGAGCATTATTATCATTTGTGAGTAGTTACTTTTTTTTTCTTGAGGTCACAGGAGAAATCATGTTGCAAGTAATCATGTGAACTTGATATGTGTTCGATATTTTGATAGTATGTATGTTGTGATTCCCTTAGTGGTGTCATGTGATCGTCGACTACATGACACTTCACCATATTTGGGCCTAAGGGAATGCATTGTGGAGTAGTCATTAGATGATGGGTTGCGAGAGTGACAGAAGCTTAAACCATAGTTTATGCACTATTCCGTAAGGGACCGATTGGATCCAAAAGTTTAATTCTATGGTTAGAATTTATTCTAAATACTTTTCTCGTAGTTGCGGATGCTTGAGAGGGGGTTAATCTGTAGTGACCCGACCTCCGACGGTCAAGTCTCTGTGCTTAAGTGTCATCCCTGGATCGGTATGCTGACACACACAGTACTCGAGGATTTATAACGGAGGTAAATCACATGTATAAAATAACGTAAAATATTATTACCTCAATCCAAAAAGCGGAAGTAACAACAAGGTTGTGGATTCCCATCAACACCAACAGCAAAGTTGAGTGTAGAAATCGTAACCCTAACGTATCACTTACTCGTCATAAGATCCTGCAACATGAGACGTTGCAGCCACAAAGGGTCAGTACGTTGAATGTACTGCCAAATTCACACCATAGGACAATGATGAATAATAACTATCACTACATGCATATATGGCTGGTGGAAAAGCCCTATGGTTATATAGTTTTTGCGAAAAGCCAATTTTTCCCTACTGCAAAGGAATATATTTTATTTAACTACAAAGTTGGTTGAAAACATTGAGAATGGTAAACCCCATCTCAATCCCAATTAAAAGGTAATTAATAACCCAACATAATTAATTTAGAGTGATGAGATCAAATGATAATCCAATAACCATATACTATGGATGTCCATAACCGGGGACACGGCTAATCATGATTAGTTTGTACACTCTGCACAGGTTTGTGCACTTTGCCCCGCAAGACTCGATCTCCTCCGTTGGATTTGTCGCACTACATATTGTTTGACAAACGGATGACAAAGACACAGTCTTTCCGAAGAGGTCCCCTTAACCGATAGATAGGCCTGTACACCTACAATCCCCTACATCTGCTAGCCCATCATGGAAAGGTTTCCCACAACTTACTCAACTATGCCAGAGCCCATAATGGCATGTGGCTGCACACGGAAGTTTCTATCATGAATAATCTTATGATCCCTTTGAGCCTGGGTGGCAGTCCATAGGAGATTCACACGGTACCCCGGGATTTCCAAAAATACAGACAACACTGGGTTCCCCAGGTGCCTCAATCCACCCAGATGTGTATTAAAGATGCACCTTAAGTTGAACCATTAAGTAAACAATCTCACAATCTGTCATGGAATACACTCAAACCCAATCCACGTCTACGAGCATAACATGGAATATAAGCATAACGTATTAGTAACTCCCAAGGTTTGAATGCAGGGCAATAGGTTCCTACCTCATCAACTACTTCCCAATACCCACATGTTATCAATCCTACTCATGCAATGTTTGAGGGTGAAACTAATGCATAAAAACTGGGTATGAAAGGGATATGATCAAAGTGTGAACTTGCCTGTACTGTTGATGAAGATGATTCGCACTCAAAACTCTTGATAGATCTACTCGTCACACTCCGGTCAATCTAGCGTAAGCAAGCAATGGTAACCACGCATAAGCAATCACTCAAAAGATCGGAAAGAACGAAGAAGTCAATTCGGAAAACATCAAAACACGGCAAATAACTCTTCCGACATAAAACAATTTCTAATAGTACCAAAATTATGTGAATTTGGCCTTATCAGAAAGTTCAGTTCAAGAGCTTTAATTTGCAAAAAGAATCAACTCAAACGGAGTTATAAAACTCAAGTTACGATCAAACGAAGTTCAAATACAAATCTGTTTGAATTCAAATTTTAAAACTTTCAAAAATATATTTAAGTTGATTATCTGGATAGAGGAGATTGTAATGAAGAAGTGGGCGTTGGTTTCGTTGGATTTGGACAAACGGTGTAAAAGTTGTGCTAGTTTGAAATAGAGGGACTAAACTGTAAAAGAAATACTACAAATAGGTCCGTGGATAGAAAATAAAAATAAATGAAAAACCTAAAGAATGAACGCTCGTTACAGAAACAAAACCGACGAAAACCGTTCGCACCAGAGGCTTAACTAGCGAACGCTCACTATTCAACAGAAAACGGTTTGAAAAGAAAAAACAAAACCTAGATCTAATCCGAGCCGTCGGTCTAAGGTCGGACGGACGAGGGCAGCGGCGGCTTACCGCGGCGACGGGCGGCGTCGGCGGCGAGCGAAAACGCCGCCGGCGGCGGTGGCGGCGGCTCCGGGGCTCGGCTGCGACAGGCAGGGGCACGAGGAGGCGCGGCGCGATGAGGCAGGTGAGGGCAGCGTCGGCGATGGCGGTGGCGGTGTGGCGCGGGGCAGGGCGGCGGAGCTACGGCGAGCTGCGAGAGAGGGGAGGAGAGCCGGCCTTGCCTTATATAGGCGGGGAGGCATGGAGGAGGGGGCAGGGTCGAGGCGATGGAGGAGGCCGGGGTGGAGACGGCGGCGGCCGGCGGTCTCGTGCGGGGTTCGGTCTCCCGCTGGAGGTCGGGGACGCCGCGACTGGGCTGGGCTTGGCCCGGTTGGCTGGGCCGACCCAGTCGGGGAAAGGAAGCGTTTTTTTAAACAGCGCAAAGAAAATAAAGAAAACCTTGAATAAATAAAAATACTATAGGCATATAATATATAAAAAATTTCAGAAAAATTATTTTCTACAACCTGAATATTTTTGTTAAGTCAAATAAAATCCACAAAAATTCAAATAAATCAAACAGTGCTACTGCTCTAATAAAATCCAATAAAATCAAAATGATTTCAAATTTATTTCTCTCCAATTTTATGATGTAGGGAATCATTTTACCCTAATTTCCATATATTTTATTTTTGGAGAAAATAATTTGAATAAAACAGAAATAACTCCAAATTGAAAATAATTTCAAAAGGACTTTGAATTTGATCCTTTTAAACTCCCAACTCATATTTCATATGTTTTGAAGAAGTCATTTTATCTTCTCTCATGAAAATCATTGAGTTGCTTGAAGTTTATGAATTGGAAATATTTTCGAATGAAATTCAAATATTTTCAAATACCCTTTTCATTTAATTAAATGGAAGAAGTCATGTCATCTTCTCTCGAGGGTTTTGTATTTGAAAAGAATTTGAATTCACGGAGATCAAAATGCGAAAAGGTGAAAGTTTGGGAAAGTCCTTTTATTCCCTCTCATTTAACTTTCAAAAAGTTTCGAATATCACTCACTTTCAGTCAATCAATCACACAACAATCAAACAATCAAATCAAATCTATCTATTTATTATAACATTCCAAAATTTAGAATTTTGGGATGTTACATAATCATAAGTGGGAGGTTTGTCCAAGTAAGAACAGCACCTAAGCACCGGTCCACCCACATATCAAATTATTAAAGTAGCGAACACAAATCGAACCAACATGATGAAAGTGACTAGATGAAATTCCTGTGTACCCTGAAGAACGCTTTGCTTACTATAAGAGACCGTTTTGGCCTGTCCTTTGCCTCAAAAGGATCGGGCTACCTTGCTCCACTTTTGTTACTATTATCGTTACTTGCTCGTTACAAATTATCTTGCTACCAAACTACTCGGTTACTTACAATTTCAACACTTGCAGACATTACCTTGCTGAAAACCACTTGTGATTTCCTTCTGCTCCTCGTTGGGTTCGACACTCTTACTTAGCGAAATGAGCTAAAATTGATCCCCTATACTTGTGGGTCATCAAGGCTATTTCGGCGCTGTTGCCGGGGAGTGAAGCGCCTCTGGTAAGTGGAATTTGGTCAGGAAACATTTATATAGTGTGCTGAAATTTATTGTCACTTGTTACTATGGAAAACAATCATTTGAGGGGTTTGTTCGGGGTATCTTCACCTCGACCGGAACCACAATTAGCTACCACTCAACCTACTACACCTACTGAAAATATTGAATATGAAATTCCTTTGGGTATGACAGAACAACTACTAGCTTCTCCTTATGCAGGAGACGGAACCGAACATCCTGATAGGCACTTGATATATGTGGAAAAAATTTGTGGATTGTTTAAGCTTGCAGGTTTACCCCGAGATGAAGTTAAGAAGAAGGTTTTCCCTTTATCTTTGAAAGGAAAAGCATTGTCATGGTATAGGCTATGCGATCGATTGAAATTGGAGTTCCAGCAAAAAATTTATCCTATGCATCTAGTTCATCGTGATCGGAATTACATATATAATTTTTGGCCTCGTGACGGAGAAATATCTCTCTAGCTTGGGGGGGGGGGGCTTAAATCAATGTTATATTCATGCCCCAATCATGAGCTCTCAAGAGAAATTATTATCCAGAATTTTTATGCTTGGCTTTCTCATAATGATCGATCCATGCTTGATACTTCTTGTGCTGGTACTTTTATGAAGAAGACTATTGAATTCCGGTGGGATCTTTTGGAAAGAAATTAAAGAAACTCTGAAGATTGGGAACTCGACGAAGGTAAAGAGTCGGGTATTAAGCTTAAGTATGATTGTGTTAAACATTTTATGAATACCGATGCTTTTCAAAAGTTTAGCACTAAATATGAACTTGACTCTGAGATAGTAGCCTCCTTTTGTGAATCATTTTGCTACTCATGTTGATCTTCCTAAAAAGAAGTGGTTTAAATATCACCCACCTATTAAAGAAGGAATTAAAGAACCGGTACTAGCTAAAGCGGAAACCATAATTTATAATGTTGATCCAGTTGTTCCTACTGTTTATATTGAGAAACCACCTTTCCCTGTTAGGATAAAGGAACATGCTAAAGTTTCAACTGTGGTGTGGGGGAAACGACACCTATGGGATCACTGGGATCCCTTCTACGGTTGGCGGGTGCGGGGTTGTGCAAAGAGCAGGTCTGGTGGTTAGCACAAGGATCGTTTACCCAGGTTCGGGCCGCGAAGATGAGTAATACCCTAGTCCTGCTTTTGTGTATGTATTTCAGTGTTCTTGAGCTCTTGAGCTAGCTACGGTGCGAGCGTTTCCCAAAAGATCTGAATCCTTTTCCTGGACGCCTCGGGCCTCCTTTTATAGAAAAATGGGTTGCCACAGTGGCACAATGGAGGTGGAAATGTGTACAGTGCGCAAGCTTATCGCTTGTCATTACGGGACAAGACACATTAAATGCACTCCCTTAGGTGTCATGTTGCTTTACTGGGGATGGCAACGAGGCCCGTCCCGTCCGTCGTCGCCCCGCCTTGCTCCGACATGCGTCCAGGCCAACGGTGCATGCAGCGCCATGTACCCGTGCTCGGACGTCCGGCTGCTGAGATGGCGCGGTGGTAGGGTCTTCACGAAGATCTGCATGCCACCACGCAGGTGCTTGCTGAGCTAGTCTGGAAGCCGCACGTCGCCACATAGGTGCCTGCCCAGCTGGTTGGGCTGGCAGCTGTATGGGAACGGTGGTGGAGTCTTGGCAGACGTGGGCCTGGTTGTGGGCTCGCAGGTGTCTTCGGCAAGGGCCTTGCCGGGGCCCTGGCAAGGGCCTTGCCGCGGCATCGCGGTCGTCCCCGACAAGGATCTTGCCGGGGGTCTCGTGGATTTCCTCGGCTAGGATCCCGCCGAGGATCGTTGTCTTCTGGTCCTCATCTGATCTTGTATGCTTCTGATCTTCCCAAAGATTTGCATGCCACCACAGAGGTGCCTCCCGAGCCTTGGTCCCAATGTGGTTGATGGTGTTGGAACCCTCGGGCTCAAGGGTGGCTGGCTCCGCTGGCGTTGGGCAAGTTGCCCCGGCAGGGATCTTGCCGGGGCTGCGGAGGCCGCCCCGGCAAGGGCCTTGCCGGGGGAGTCCACCTCACCCTCTTGCTCTTCTTGGTCTCTGGTCTTGGCGTGGCTCTGGTCGTCTTGTTCCTCCGGGTTCCATCCTCTGCCCTACTTAGTGTGTCCTTAGGCGCGGCTCCGACTGCCCGTGCACATGTAAAGGGGTCAAAAGGAGTGCCCCTACTTTTGTACACCGACACGTGGTCAACAAAATTTATATTAGAACACCTAAGCCTGATGAACAAATTAAAGTAGAACCTAGTGTTGCTATCGTTAAGGATCTCCTGGAAGAAAATGTAGATGGGCATGTTATTTACTTCTGTGAAGAAGCTGCTAGAATAGCCAAACCCGATAAAAAGGATAAACATAGACCTGTTGTTGGCATGCCTGTTGTCTCAGTTAAAATAGGAGATCACTGTTATCATGGTTTATGTGACATAGGTGCTAGCGTAAGTGCTATTCCTTACACCTTATATCAAGAAATTATGAATGGCATAGCACCCGCAGAGATAGAAGACATAGATGTTACTATTAAATTTGGTAATAGAGATACTATTTCACCAATTGGGATTGTTAGAGATGTTGAAGTCTTGTGTGGGAAAATAAAATACCCTACTGATTTTCTTATTCTTGGTTCCCCACAAGATGAATTTTATCATATTATCTTTGGTAGACCTTTCTTGAACACCGTTAATGCTAAAATAGATTGTGAGAAACAAACTGTCGGTGTTAGCTTTGGTGATGAGTCTCATGATTTTAGTTTTTCCAAGTTTAGTAGAAAGCTTCATGAAAAAGAATTGCTAGTAAGGATGAAATAATTGGTCGTGCTTCTATTGCTGTGCCACCTACTGATCCACTAGAGCAATATTTGCTAGACCATGAAAATGACTTACATATGCATGAAAGAAATGAAATAGATAGAATCTTCTATGAACAACGTCCTCTGCTTAAACACAATTTGCCTATTGAAACTCTAGGAGGTCCTCCTCCACCTAAAGGTGATCCTATTTTTGAATTAAAACAATTGCCAGACACTTTGAAATATGCTTATCTTGATGAAAATAAGATATATCCTATTATTATTAGTGCTAACCTTTCAGAACATGAAGAAGAAAGATTATTGAAAGTTGTAAGGAAGCACCGAGCTGCTATTGGATATACTCTTGATGATTTAAAGGGCATTAGTCCCACTCTATGTCAGCACAAGATTAATACGGAACCTGATGCTAAACCCGTTGTTGATCACCAACGTCGGTTAAATCCGAAGATGAAGGAAATGGAAAAAACCGAAATCTTATAACTTCTGGAAGCAGGTATAATCTATCCTATAGCTGATAGTAGATGGGTAAGGCCTGTTCATTATGTCCCTAAGAAAAGAGGTATTACTATTGTTCCTAATGATAATAATGAACTTATTCCACAAAGAATTGTTACATGCTATAGAATGGTAATTGATTTTAGAAAATTAAACAAAGCAACTAAAAAAGATCATTACCCTCTGCCTTTTATTCATCAAATGCTAGAAAGATTATCTAAGCACACACAGTTTTGCTTCCTTGATGGATATTCTGTTTTTTCACAAATACCTATTTCTCAACCTGATCAAGAAAAGACCACTTTCACTTGTCCCTTTGGAACTTATGCTTATAGACGTATGCCTTTCGGTTTATGCAATGCACCTGCTACCTTTCAAATATGTATGATTGCTACATTCTCTGACTTTTGTGAAAAGATTGTTGAGGTTTTCATGGATGACTGCTCTATTTATGGGAAGTCTTTTGATGATTGTTTAAGCAATCTTGATCGAGTTTTGTAGAGATGCGAGCAAACAAATCTTGTCTTGAATTGGGAGAAGTGCCACTTTATGGTTAATGAAGGTATTATTTTGGGCCATAAAATTTCTGAAAGAGGTATTGAAGTGCACGCAGCTAAGGTTGATGCACTTAAGAAAATGCCATGTCCTAAAGATATCAAAGGTATTCATAGTTTCCTTGGTCATGCTGGTTTCTATCAGAGATTTATTAAAGACTTTTCTAAAATTTCTAGGCCTCTTACAAACCTTTTGCAAAAGGATGTTCCTTTTGGTTTTGATGATGATTGTTTAGAAGCCTTCGAAACACTCAAGAAAACCTTAATTTTTGCACCTATTGTTCAACCACTTGATTGGAACTTGATTTTCAAAATTATGTGTGATACTAGTGATTATGTTGTTGGTGTTGTTCTAGGACAAAGACTTGATAAGAAATTGAATGTTATTCATTATGCTAGTAAAACTCTAGACAGTGCACAACAGAATTAAGCTACTACTGAAAAAGAATTCCTAGCAGTGGTGTTTGCCTGTGATAAATTTAGATCTTACATTGTTGACTCTAAAGTTATCGTTCACACCGACCATGCCGCTCTTAAATATCTTATGGAAAAGAAAGATGCTAAACCAAGACTTATTCGATGGGTTCTCTTGCTACAAGAATTCTATTTACATATCACTAATAGAAAAGGAGGTGAGAACCCCGTAGCTAATAACTTGTCTAGCCTTGAAAATGTGCTTGATGACCACTACCTATTGATGATAGTTTCCCTGGTGAGCAGTTAGCTACAATAAATGTTTCTAATAATACCCCTTGGTATGCTGATTATGCTAATTACATTGTTGCTAAATATTTACCACCTAGCTTTACTTACCAACAAAAGAAAAATCTATTCTATGATTTAAGACACTACTTTTGGGATGACCCGCATCTTTATAAAGAAGGAGTATATGGTATTATTAGATGTTGTGTACCTAAGAATGAACCTGGAAAAATCCTACGGAAATGTCACTCCGAAGCTTATGGAGGGCATCATGCTGAAGACAGAACTGCTCACAAGGTATTGCAATCTGGATTTTATTGGCCCACTCTCTTCAAGGATGCCCGCAAGTTCGTCTTATCTTGTGATGAATGTCAAAGAATAGGTAATATCGGTAAGTGTCAAGAAATGCCTATGAATTATTCACTTGCTGTTGAACCATTCGATGTTTGGGCATTTGATTACATGGGACCTTTTCCTTCCTCTAATGGGTATACACATATTTTGGTTGTTGTTGATTTTACTAAATAGGTAGAAGCTATTCCAACCAGTAGTGCTAATCACAACACCTCTATTAAAATGCTTAAGGAAGTTATTTTCCCAAGGTTTAGAGTCCCTAGATATTTAATGACTGATGGTGGTTCACACTTTATTCATGGTGCTTTCCGCAAAATGCTTGCCAAGTACGATGTTAACCATAGAATTGCATCACCTTATCATCCTAAGTCTAGTGGTCAAGTTGAACTTAGTAATAGAGAAATAAAATTAATTTTGCAAAAGACTGTCAATAGGTCCCAGAATAATTGGTCTAAGAAATTAGATGATGTACTTTGGGCTTATAGAATAGTATATAAAAATCCTATGGGTATGTCTCCTTATAAAATGGTTTATGGAAAAGTCTGTCATTTGCCTCTTGAGTTAGAATATAAAGCATATTGGGCAATCAAAGAAATCAATTATGATTTCATACTTGCTGGTGAAAAGTGGTTATTTGATATTAGCTCTTTAGATGAATGGAGAACCCAAGCTTATGAAAATGCCAAATTATTTAAAGAAATAGTTAGAAGATGGCATGATAGAAGAATCCAAAAGCGTGAGTTCAAAGTCGGAGAATATGTTCTATTGCACTACTCTCGTTTCAGGTTCTTTGCAGGAAGACTCCTCTCCAAATGGGAAGGACCCTATGTTATCGAGGAGGTTTATCGGTCTAGAGCTATCAAAATAAATAATGCCGAAGGTACTAACCCGAAGGTTGTTTATGGGCAACGAATAAAACATTATATCTCAGGTACGCCCATTAATGTTGAATGTAATATTGTCCAAACTTTGACACCGGAAGAACACATAAAAGAGTCCTTCCGGAATGCTCCAGAATCATGAAAATAAGGAGGTACGTGATACGCTAAGTAAACGGACTCCGAACAATCTGCAAAAATATTTTCTGTCAGTTCTGGAATATAAAAAAATTAGGTAAATAAGAAACAACCAGGAAGCGTACCCTGATGGGCACAAGACACCAGGGCGCGCCTGGCGCGCCCAGGTGGGTTGTGCCCACCTCGGGAACCTTCCGGACTCCGTTTTTCTTCCATTTTCTTGTTTCCCAAGATAAAAAATCTTTATATACCCCTCAAACCTATTGATCACCGTATCACGGAGAAATCTTCTGTTTTCTTTTCCTTGCTGTTTTCTGTAGATTCAGCTAGACCAACATCATGTCTTCCTTACCCTCCAACAACGGAGAAGAAGACGCAGTGGTGGTTCAGGAGGATCTAAGGAGAGAGGAAGCTGAAGAGGTTGCTATGGAGGAAGAAGAGGAAAATCCTTTTGGGATTCACTCTCCGGCCCCCGAGAGAGGCACATTGGCTGGCATCTCCACTCATCTGAATCGTCATCCAGCTATGAGATCATCAAATAATCAAGAGAGCCTCGAAGTGCAAGAAGAAATCCCACCAAGAAGGCCTTTACACATGTTACATCGTAAAAAATTTCGCAATTTGATTCACTATTATGGGTTCGAGAATACTCCTCGTAGGCACATACTGTCCAATTGGGACATATCTCGCCCAAGAGAAAACAGTGCGAGAACAAACCCGTGGGGCCCGAAAAATGAACACATAATGGTCGAGGTGAAGAAAAACAGTGAGTTACTTCATCAAGCCCTTCCGGAGATTCGAGGTTTGAAGGTTCTACTCATGCTTATATTGGAGAATACTACTTCATCATCACCACCACCTTCTTCATCACCAAAAGAAAATTGAGTATTGGGTATGGGCACTCCCCTTGGCTTCCGCCAAGCTTAGGGGAGGTGCCTCGGTATCGTATCACCCCACTATCTTTTGCCCTTACTTATTTTAGTTCGATCCATAGTTATGTTTTGCCTTAGATAAACAAAAGTTTAGTTTGATCCTTTCTTTTCGAGTGTTTTCTTAGTGATCTATCCTTGTAATCGTGTGCGAGATATATAATAAAGTTTAGTTTGAGTTTTTGCTTTCTTTACTTTCATTTTGCAATAAAAAGAAAGGATATAAATAAAAAGAAAGTAAATAAATTAAAAAGATCATATGCTAATCTTATGGTATGTGATGACACCACATAAGGAAAAGTATAAGTAGAAAATTTTATTACAGATTGACAAACATAGCATTGGTCAATGATGCAATTCATGAAAGAATTAATAAGGGAAGAGAAGATTCACATATAAATACACTATGCTAAAAATCTTTTTTGATTCTGAGCCCCCATCAAAGTATTATATGCCAAAATTGTTGACGTTGGACAAGGACGACAACTTAATGATTTATGTTTGTTCATATTCACATAGAAGTTATATTGTCATAGATCCTTTAACATGTGGTGCTTGCCCCCTATCTTTGCTAGCCAAAAATTCCGCACTAAGTAGAGATGCTACTTGTGCATCCAAAAACCCTTAAACCCAAATCTTATTTTCAAGAGTCCACCATACCTACCTAGGGATTGAGCAAGATCCCTCAAGTAAGTTGTCATCGGTGCAATAAGGCAATAAAAATTGCTTCTAAAAGTGTGAGATCATTTAGTGTAAGAGAAAATTGAGCGTTGTACGAACTTGTGATGGTGAAGAATAAAAGCGACAGACTGCATAATAAAGGTTGCCATCACAAGGGGCAATTCAACGTGACTTTCTTTTGAACTAAGGGGGTGAGCATACAAACAAATAAGCGCATGGCAATCTCTGCTTCCCTCTGCGAAGGGCCTATCTTTTACTTTTATGTATTTACTTTTATGCAAGAGTCAAAGTTTCTTCTCTCTACTCCTTTTTATTTTTCTCCTTTGGCAAGCATCATGTGGTGAGGAAAGATCTAGGCACATATGTCCACTTGAATATGGGTGGCATGAGTTATTATTGTTGACATCACCCTTGAGGTGAATACGTTGGGAGGCGAAACTATAAGCCCCTATCTTTCTATGTGTCCGGTTGAATTGTTTTGCTCATGTGTATGCGCTGAGTGTTAGCAATCATAAAAGACTATATGATGGTTGCATATGTGGGATTGCCTAAAGGCTCCGATACATGACCCTTCCTGAAAAGATGATGAATTGTAGTTGCAAAGTTGACTGAGAACACAGTTTGTTGCATCATGTTTTCCTACTGTTATTTATGATGTTTTTATGCATAACAATGCTTTTTGGAGTAATTCTAATGCCTTTTCAGTCATAATATGCAAGGTACACACAAAGAGGGAGAATTCCGCCAGCTGGAAATCTGGACCTAGAAAAGCTACGTCAGGGCACCTATTCTGCACAACTCCAAACAAGCTGAAACTTTACGGAGATTTTTTATGGAATATTTGAGGAATATTGGAGCCAATAAGTACTAGAGGGGGCCCACCAGGTGCGCACAACCCACCTGGGTGCGCCAGGGAGCCCAGGCGCGCCCTGGTGGGTTGTGCTCACCTAGGCCCACCTCCGGTGCCCATCTTCTGGTATATAATTCATTTTGACCTAGAAAAAAACTAAGGAGAGGACTTTCGGGACGGAGCGTGTCGGTGTGGAACGACAGCTATGGGATCACAAGAATCCCTACTACGGTTGCCGGGGCGCAGGGTTGCGAGGACAGCAGGGCTAGTAGACAGCACAAGGATCGTTTACCCAGCTTCGGGCCGCGAGGATGCGTAAAACCCTAGTCCTGCTTTGGTGGGTGTATTTCTGAGAGTTCTTGAGCTCTCGAACTAGCTGTGGTCAGTGCGTGGTTCGAAAGAGCCGAATCCTTCTCCAGTATGCCATGGGCCTCCTTTTATAGTTTGGAAGGGGCTGCCACAGTGACACACAGGAGGTGGAAAGACGTACAGTGCTCTGAGCTTATCGCTCGTATTACAGGACAGGACGCATTTAATGCGTAGTGTAGGTGTCCCCTTGCTTTATTGGGGAAGGGGGCGAGGCCCGTCCCGTCCGTCGCCGCTCCTCCTCGCCTTGACATGCGCCCTAGCCAGTGAGGTGCGTGGTGTCATGTAGGCAGCCAGGCAGCTGAGGTGGCGCGGTGGTGGAGCCTTCACGAAGATCTGCATGCCGCCACGCAGGCGCTCGATGAGTTGGCCTGGGAGCTGCATGTTGCCACGCAGGTGCCTGCCCAGCTGGTTGGGCTGGCAGCTGGATGGGAACGGCGGTGCAAGCTTGGTTGGCGCGGGCCTGGCGGTGGTCCCGCTGGCGTCCTTGGTGAGGGCCTTGCCGGGTGGCCCGGCAAGGGTCTTGCCGTGGCGCGCTGTCGTCCCCGGCAATGGTCTTGCCGGGGGTCTGGTAGCCTTCCTCGGCAAGGATCTTGCCGAGGATCGGCGTCTTCTAGTCCTCATCTGATCTTGAATATGTCTTCACAAAGATCTTCATGCCACCACGGAGGTGCCTCCCGAGCCCTGGCCCCACGTGGATGATGGTGTTGTGCATCGTGGGCTCAAGGGTGGCTTGCTCTGTTGGTGTGGGGCGAGCTGTCCCGGCAAGGATCTTGCCAGGGCCGCTGAGGTTGCCCCGGCAAGGGTCTTGCCGGGGGAACCTGCTTCGTCCCTCTGCTCTTTGTGGTCTTGGCCTTGGCGTTGATCTGATTATCTTGGGCTTTGGTCTTACCTTGGCTCACCTCCCCTGCTCTGCTTGGTGTGACCGCGGGCGCGGCTCCGACTGCCCGTGCACAGGTATTGGGGTACAAAAACACACCCCTCTTTTTGTACACCGAAAGGAGCCCCGGGGCCTGGTCCACACATAAGTGCGACACGTTGTTGGGTCAGGCCCAAAACGGTGCGTGGGCAGGCGGGGCGGTTTCTACCGCCGTAAGACTTTTTGTGCGCGGCGCTTCCCACGGCCCGCGCGCGTGACGCGGCGTGGTGGGGTGTGCGTGACGTGGGCGGCATGCGTGGGGCGGTTTTCACACGCATGCGTCACATCACAGTAAAGAGGCGGCTCGCGCCTTCCCCGTAAAAAGAGGGAGGCGTGGAGGCTTGGCTCATTTACTGAACGGGGCCGGGGCACGGTCTTCAAGGCGTCCACTCCCCACGATCACGGGGTGGGGAGAGGTCGCTTCGCCCGTCCCCTCAGTTCTGCACGTCCGCCACGCGTCCCCCGTGCACTTGGGGTAGCAAGTGGCGGGGGCGGGAAACCAGGCCGTCCTTGGTTGGGGCAGCGGGTCGGTCCCGATTCTGCGCGCCTCTGGTCGCTGGATTGGCCGAACGGGGCGGCCGAGCCCTGACCCCGCTCCTTTATAAGGAGGGGGAAGGGGGGATGACGTCCCGCACTCTTCTGTCATCTATCTCCTCTTGCTTCTGCTTCTTCCTTTCACTCGCCATGGAGAAAGGGAATCCTGGTACTTCGATGGTGGCAGCGAGGGTCGCCACTCGACAATGCGTCCCTCCTCCTCCTGAGCCCGCGGTGGTGGAGCTGGCCGCGAGGGGAAGGGGAGGGGGCGAGGCCGTGGGCGAGGCCGGGGTAGAGGTCGCAGTGCTCGGGGAAGAGGAGGACGGGGCGGCGCGTCGGCTTTGCCCCCGCCAATGATGCGTTTCCTGATGGAAGGTCATGTCGGAGACCAGCCCCGCAAGTTCTTCATCAAGCTGCGCCGGCCTCCGCGTCGCCGTCTTCGTCTTCCCGCCCCGTTTGCTCGGGAGATGGAGCGTGACCGGCCCCAATCCCTTAGATTGCACATGAGGGGTTGCGGGAACGGGGGCACGCGGGTCGACGTCGACTTCCCGGCTCCTCGAGTCATGTACCTCCGTCATGGGTGGAAGACGTTCGCTCGCATCCACAGCCTGACGGCGGGGTTCGTCCTCTACTTCAAATTAATGGAGGACGGCCTACTCTCCGTCAAGGTCTTCGGAGAGTTCGGGACTCGCCTGAAGTGCTGCGTGGAGAGCTCCTCCGATGGAGATTCTGACGATGGAAGCTCTTCCTCGAGCGAAAGCGATGAGGAGGATAGCGGGGCGGATAGCGGGGACGAGTCCGACTAGGCGTCGGACGCGCCGTGCCTGGGCGGGTGCGGCAGCAGCAGCATCTGCACCTGGCCGCTCCTCCGGCAGAGGTTTGCCGGGGGCGGGGCCAGGTCCTTGAACTTCTCGGGGCCGTCTCCTTGGGTGGCTGGCGTCGGGAGGCTGCGGAAGAGGAAGAGGGCGGGCGGCAAGGCCATCAACTCGGAGTACGCGGGCACCGACGCCTTCATCGCGTATTGCCGGTCCTGCCGCCTCGTCTTCCAGCTTCTTTCCCTCCACCGTCTTCATCGGCCCACCCACGGGCGGGCACCGAGGTGTTCTCTTGGTGCTTTCTGCTGCTCATAGCTCACCTAGGCGCCCCTTTTGCCCTTTCTCCTCCTTGACCTGCCTCCTGAGGAGAGGGACAAGAAAAGGATTACGGGCATCTTATCTCTTTTTTAGTTTGTAAGCCTGTGGGCCTTTGTTAAATTTAAAACTTGTAATCCCCTTGCTCATGTTTTTGATCTCGCACGAACTGTACCTGTATGGGATGTTTTTAATGAAAAAGGGATGTTTGCCGGGTTTTTCGTTCGTGGGTAAATCCCGCGACAAGGAGCGAATCCTTGTTATTGTTTAAGATAAATGTTTTTCGCCCGGCAACAGGCCTTGCCGTCACCCCACTCCAGTCGACCGTTCCAATGCTCTTGGCGGAGGCAGGGATGAGGTGGGCTTTAGGCTCCTCGTTTTACCTCCTTGCCGCCGCGGCTACAACCAAATCCGGACCCAGGAAATAATCCTTAGGTATACGAAAAAGGGGAGCACGACAGCCTAGAGATAAAAACGAGGTTTCACATACCCCAGTCCGGTTCCGAAATGCATGACGGAGGATAAAAGACTTATCTCGATCTGCAGCCCCCGGCAATCTCATCTTGCCGCGGTTGGATCCTTGTGCCTGCAGCCCCCGGCAACTCTGGTTTGCCGGGGCCGGGACGCCGGTCCATTTTCTTTCTTCGAAGTAGCTCAGCAGGAGTGCTCATGTGCCCTGCGAACCAAAAGAGGACAGAAGAGAAACAAATAGACGCGCACTCGACCTCTAAGCTAGGGGTTAGTCGCTGCTGAGCACAATCAACCCTAACCAAGGAAGAGACTTGACCTAGCATCCATGCTATGACTTAGGGCGCCAGCGCTTCATTTATTTATGCTCAGGGTCTGCGCCTCGCTCTGTACAAAGGGTCACATGCCTTGCCGGCAAAGCTTGTACAAAGCCACGCCTTACGGGTAAAACTTGCGAAGATGCTCGATGTTCCAGGAGTTGCTCACTGGGATGGCATCCTCGGTCTCCAGGTGGACTGTGCCAGGCCTGGTGACTCACATTACCCGATAAGGGCCTTCCCATTTCGGCGTCAACTTGTTGGAATTCTTGGCCGACTGAACGCGCCAAAGAACAAGGTCGCCTTCCTCAAAGCTTCGGGCATGAACCTTGCGGCTATGGTAGCGGCGCAAGGCTTGCTAGTAGGGTGCCGCTCTCACAGCCGCCCAAAGACGATCTTCCTCAAGGAGCGTCACGTCATCTTGGCGCAACGGCTCTTGCTTAAGCTCATCATAAGCGAGCACTCGAGGTGACCCGTATATGAGTTCCGTGGGGAGAACTGCTTCTGCCCCGTATACCAGGTCAAAAGGTGTCTTGCCGGTGGCTCGATTTGGCGTCGTCCTGATCGACCAAAGAACCGCCGGCAACCCATCAATCCAGTGCCTTCCACTCTTGTGCAGCTTGTCAAAGGTCTTCGTTCTCAGGCCTGGCAACACTTCAACATTTGCCCTCTCAGCTTGGCCGTTGCTCCGTGGATGTGCCACGGAAGCAAAACAGACCTTGCCGCCGAGGTCTTGGATGTACTGCATGAAGGTGTGGCTTGTGAACTGCGTGCCGTTGTCGGTGATGACTCTGTTTGGCACACGAAAACGGCAGACCAGTCCTTTGAAGAACTTGACAGCTGACTGAGCAGTCACCTTCCTCACTGCTTCCACCTCCGGCCACTTTGTGAACTTGTCGATTGCAACGTACAAGTACTCAAAGCCCCCGACAACGCGGGGGAAAGGGCCCAGTATATCGAGCCCCCAGACCGAGAATGGCCAGGAGAGAGGGATTGTTTGAAGGGCTTGAGCTGGTTGATGAAGCTTCTTTGAATGGAACTGGCATGCTTCACAATTCGTTACTAGTGTCGTCGCATCCTGGAGGGCGGTGGGCTAGAAGAAACCTTGCCGGAACGCCTTCCCGGCAAGGGCCCTCGACCCTATGTGGGAGCCACATATGCCTCCATGTATCTCCGCCAACAGCTCCAGTCCTTTCTCCCGGGGGATGCACTTGAGTTTCACAGCGTTCGGCCTTCTCCGGTACAGGACATCATCGACGAACTGGTACAGGGCGGACCGACGGCCTAGTTTCTCCGCTTCTTCCTCCTCCTCAGGAAGCTCCCCTGTTTGGAGGAATTGGACAGTATGTTGCGCCCATGCCGGAGCCTGGGGCTCGATGGCAAGGACCAAAGGCATCCCTTCCGCCATGGGAGCGGCTGTCTCTACGGCCAGGGCTTGACGCCCCGTCGGAGCCAGTTGCTCTTGGGCAGGCTCAGTGTCCGCGGCAGCACCCTTGCCGGCAGCCCCAGGGGGCTCGGTAGGAAAGTACTTGCTGGGACCTGATTTCCTCCGCTTGTTTTGCCCCGCTGATGGTTCGACGGATGGTTGAGTTAACCCGAGCAAAAAGGTACCTGGTTCCACGGGTAGCTTGAATGCGGCACGCTTTGACAGGGAATCAGCGATGTCGTTCTCCGCTCAGGGGACGTGCTCCTCCTGGATACCGTCAAAGCGTTCCTCCAGCTTCCTCACCTCATCTACGTAAGCTTCCATCAATGGGCTCTGATAATCCTTGTTGACCTGCCTGACAACGGGCTGCGAGAAACCCCTGACGATGAGCTTCTTAACCCCGAGGTCTGCCGCGATCCTGAGACCGGCAAGCAATCCCTCCTACTCAGCAGTGTTGTTGGGGGACATCTCCCTGGGGAAGTGCATCTGGATCACGTACTTGAGGTGTTCTCTGGTGGGTGCCATGAGCAGCACACCGGCACCGGCGCCTTGCAACAAGAAAGCCCCATCAAAGTACATGATCCAGTTGTGGTCTGCTTCCTTGCCGGGGAGAGTGGTCTCCTGGATTTCTTCGTCAGGCGTCGAGGTCCATTCTGCGATGAACTCCGCCAAGACTCTGCTCTGAATTGTTGAGGTACTTTCAAACCTTAAACCGAAGCTTGATAGCTCCAAGGCCCATTCCACAATCCTTCCGGTTGCGTCTGGGTTGTGCAGTATCCGTTGCAACGGGAGGCGGGAGACGACAGTGATCTCGTGGGCTTGGAAGTAGTGACGCAGCTTCCTCGAGGCCATAAGGAGGTCGAAGAGCAATTTTTGCACAATGGAATACCTCGACCTAGCCCCTGCAAGAGGGAGCTGACAAAGTAAACCGGGTGCTGCATCATCTTCTTCTTCGGCACCACCTCACTCGACTGCGCGGGTACTGCCTTGGTGGCATCAGACTCTGCTGGGGGCTGCGCCTCTTCGGCACCAGGCCCTGCCGGGGGAATCTTTGGCCTGCTATCCGCTGGTTCTGCAGCCATTGCTGCCTCCTCATCGACCTCCCTCTGTGCCACCAGTGCGGCGCTGACCACTTGATTCGTCGCCGCCAGATACAGCAGCAACGGCTCTTATGGTTTAGGCGCAACCAGTATTTGCGTGGAGGAAAGGTATTTCTTCAAATCCTGCAGTGCTGCCTCGGCTTCTAGGGTCCACCCTATTGGGCCTGCCTTCTTCAAGATTTTGAAGAAGGGAAGGGCGCGCTCGGCGGACTTGGAGATGAATCGGCTCATGGCGGCAACGCAGCCGGTGAGCCCACGCACATCCTTGATCCGCTTGGGCGCCTCGATCTGCTCAATAGCCTTGATCTTGTCTGGGTTTGCCTCGATCCCGCGCTGTGACACAAAGAACCCGAGAAGCTTGCCGGATGGAACACCGAAGACACACTTCTCAGGGTTCATCTTGAGGTTGATCTTGCGCAGGTTAGCAAATGTCTCTTCCAGATCTTGCACAAGAGTTGGCCTGTCCTTGGTTTTGACCACTATGTCATCCATGTAGGCCTCCATATTTCTATGGAGCTGAGGTTCAAACCAATTTGGACTGCTCTTGTGAACGTTGAGCCAGCACTCTTCAACCCGAAAGGCATCCATAAAAAGCAATACGTACCACATGGGGTGATGAATGTAGTCTTCTCTTCATCCTCTTTCGTCATGAAGATCTGGTGGTAGCCTGAGTAGGCGTCGAGGAATGATAGCAGATCGCACCCGGCCGTGGAGTCAACAATCTGGTCGATGCGCGGCAACGGGAAGGGGTCCTTAGGGCAAGCCTTATTGATATCTCTATAATCAATACACAGTCTCCACTTCCCATTCGCCTTGCGCACCACTACCAGATTGGCCAACCACGTCGGGTGGAGCACTCCTCTCACCAAACCTGCCGCTTCCAACTTCCTGATCTCCTCTGTGATGAACTCCTGCCTCTCCAGAGCCTACTTTCTGACCTTCTGCTTGACGGGCCGCGCGTGAGGGCAGACAGCTAGGTGGTGCTCAATCACCTCCCTGGGAGCACCGGGGATGTCGGATGCTTGCCATGCAAACACGTCGACATTCGCCCGCAGGAAGGTGACGAGCGCGCCTTCCTATTTGCTGTCGAGGGTGGAGCCTATGGTGAAGGCCCCTCCCATGCCATCCTCCCTGACGGGCACCTTCTTGGTCTGCGGCGGCTTGGCCCTAGGTCTCTTGCTCTTGTCGGTAGACGGTAGCACAACACTCCGAGGAGGTGCGCTTGCCGGAGTGGGTGCGAGAGGTCTTGCCGGGCTTCTTCTTCCCTCCCGGGGCTTCAGCGGCAGGAGCAGGTGCCTTGGCGGCAGCCGCTACAACTGCTTCCCGGTAGAGCTTGTCGGCGCAGATCAACGCGTCCTTCTTGTCGGAGGGGACGGGGATGATGGTCAACAGCCCGGGCATCTTTAGCATGTTGTAGGCGTAGTGTTACGCCGCCATGAACTTGGCTAGTGTCGGGCGGCCGAGGATCCGTTGTAGGGCAAGGGGATCTCGGCTACATCGAAAAAGATCCTCTCCATCCTGTAGTTCAACTCTCCTCCAAACGTCACAAGCAGTGTGACCTTTCCCCTCGGCTGGCTCCTCCCCGGATTGACCCCTTGAAACGTGCCCATTTCCTCGAGGTCTCCATCACGGATTTGCAACTTTTTGATCACGACAGGCGAGATCAGGTTCAGGCCGGCCCCGCCGTCAACAAACATCTTGTTCACTCTAAGGTTGCGTATCGTTGGTGAGACCAAAAATGGCAAACACCCGACCGCGGTAGTGCGGTCAGGGTGGTCGTTGGCGTCAAAGATGAGGGGCGTGCTTGACCACTTCAGCGGCTTCTGAGCGTCGAATGACGGCTCTGCTCCCGTAATCTCACGCGCCCACTGCTTGAGCTGGCGATGAGAGGTATGCAGCGAGGCGCCGCCATCGGTGCACATGGCCTCCGTAGCCTTCTGGAACCCCTGCTCACCAGACTCGTCGTCCTCGTCGTGGTCATCGTCTTCTTGTTTCTTGTCACGGCCCCGGGCGGGCCTCTCTTGCTGGTTGTCCTTGCCGGGGCAGCCTCCTTGGCCGCCACGCTTCTTGCCGGACCCCTCCGCACCGTCCTGGTCCTTCTCCTTGTCCCGCCTCTCGTACTCAGCCTTTTGCTTCTCAGCAAGCAGCTCGACTTGCCGGTAGTTCTGGAGGTCGTGGCCCTTGGTGTGGTGGATCTTGCAGTATTGCTTGCCGGAGCTTCCTGGCTTGTCGGTAGCCGCCAAGGCCCGGCAGGCGGTGCACCTGGCAATCTCCTTGCTGGGGGCGTTTGCCTTGACCTTCTTGCCGGCACTGGTGTCGTCAGATCCCTCAACGGCAAGCACGGCCTTGCCTTTGCGTTTCCTATTGCGACGCCGGCCCTTCTTCGTCGGGGTAGCGGCATCTTCGTCAGTAGAGTCGGTTTCTGCGCCAGCGTCTTCGCCAGGGTACTTCCTTCCCTCTTCAGCCCGGGCGCACCTATCGGCCAGAACATAGAGCTCGGCCACATCCTTAACATTGGTCATCGCCAGCTCTTCGCGCATCTTGCGATTGCGCACATTCTGGTGGAACGCGCTAAACACAGCGGCGGGATGAACGTCGGGGATGTTGTACTACACCCGGCTGAATCTCTGGATGTACTTGCGTAGGGTCTCCCCTTCCTTCTGGGGAATGATATGCAGATCACTGGCCTAGCCATGAGCTTGGTGGCCTCCCGTGAAGGCGCCAACGAACTCATGGCACAGATCCGACCAGGAAGAAATGGAATCCGCCGGCAAGTGCATCAACCAAGATATCACATTGGGCTTCAGCGCCAGCAGGAAATAGTTGGCAAGCACCTTAGTATTCAATCCGATAATATGAAATCTCAAAGGGAAGACTAAATTCATCACAACAAGATAGAGAGGGAGAAACACCATATGATCCAACTATATTAACAAAGGCCGCGATACATCAAGATCGTGACATCTCAAGAACATGAGAGAGACATTAAACACATAGCTACTGGTACAAACCCTCAGCCTCGAGGGTGGACTACTCCCTCCTTATCATGGTGGCCGTCGGGATGATGATGATGGCCACCGGTGATGATTTCCCCCTCCGGCGGAGTGTCGGAACGGGGTCTAGATTTGTTTTTCATGGCTACAGAGGCTTGCGGCAGCGGAACTTATGATCTAGGGTTATTTATGGGGGTTTCTATATTTATAGGATTTTTTGGTGTTGGTTTCACGCTAAGATGGGCCTCGAGGTGAGCACAACCCACCATGCCACGTGTTGGGCTCGAGGCGCGCCCTGGTGGGTTGTGCCCTCCTCGTTGCTCTTTTGGCCCTCCCACCAAGCTTCGGGGGTCTCTTTTGTTCCAAAAAAACGTCAAAAAGTTTCATCTCATTTGGAGAACTTTCATTTTTGCACACAAAAACAACACCACGGTAGTTCTGCTGAAAACAGCGTCAGTCCGGGTTAGTTCCATGCAAATCATACCAAAACCATATAAAATTGTTGTAAACATGGCATGAATACTTTGATACATTGGAGACGTATCAGCATCCCCAAGCTTAATTCCTACTCATCCTCAAGTAGGTAAATGATAAAAGAAATAATTTATGACGTGTGAATGCTAGCATAGTGCATAAGTTTGATCAATGATAATTTCAATCACTTTTCCTAGCATCATGACATCAACTCTTTCTCATAAAACTCATCATGATAAAGTAGCAACCAATTCACATGTTATGGTTCAAACAATGAATTGTCTTGAAACTCAACAACCTATATTCTTAGTCACCAAACAATTGCAATTCAACTTGTTCGACATAGTGTATGTAAGAGCTCCTCATACTCAATCATCATATAGTCTTCCATGATTGCTAGTACTCAAATCATATTCTTATAAAAAATGACATCCGTCGAACACAGAGAAAGATAGGGGCTTAATATTTGCCTCTCAACTCATTTATCATAGAGATAATTGTCAACAATAATAAATCATGATTAAATATATTTGACTGGTGATATGTGCCTAGATCTTTCCCCACCACATGATGCTTGCCAACTAGAGGATAATTGAGGTTGAAATGAGAATTCATACTATTGACTCTTGCATGAAAGTAAATACTGAAAAGTAAAAGATAGGCCCTTCGCAGAGGGAAGCAAAGATTGTCATGCACTTTTTATTTGGATGCCCAAGCTCTAAATTAAAAGGAACGTCATGTTATATTGCCCCTTATGATAGCAACCTTTATTATGTAGTCCGTCGCTTTTATTACTTTGCCATCACAAGTTTGTACAATGCTCAATTTTCCCTTACAATAAAAGACGAAACATATTTATGCACCGATGATAACTTACTTGAAGGATCTTATTCAATGCATAGGTAGGTATGGTGGACACTCACGGCAAGAAACTGGGTTTAAGGGCTTTTGGCTGCACAAGTAGTATTCTACTTAGTACAAATTTTTGGCTAGCAAAAGATCCTAGGCAAACACCACATGTTGGAGGATCCATGACAATATAACTTCTATGCAAATATACACAACCATAACTCATTACGTTGTCTTCGTTGTCCAACTTCAACTAATTCGCTCAAGTTTGAAAATAGTTAATGGGTATTCACAATCATAAAAGATGTCCAAGATAATATATTTTCATGTGAAAGTTCTCTTCCTTATACTAATCATTCATGAATTGCTTGTATGGCCAATATTATGATTGTCAAGCTTCAAAAGATTTCACTTTCTAAACCCAATGTGAAGCTACTAGTAGGCATAATATGAACATATAATTTCAACTTCATGAGATTCAATTCATTCAACAATTTACTCATAGGATATAAGTGAAGCACAAGAGTAAAAGACAAACTACTCCAAATAGATATAAGTGAAGATCAAGCGAGTAGTTAAGTAAATGGGTTGCTAATTGAGGACACTCTCTTATTTAAAAACATTCGGATCTAAGTATTTTATTAAAACAGCAAGCAATACAAAACAAAATGACATTCCAAGAATAGCACACATCATGTGAAGATGCAAAAACTTAGGCTCAACCGATACTAACCGATAATTGTTGAAGAAGAAAGGTGGGATGCCTACCGGGGCATCCCCAAGCTTAGATGCTTGAGATTCTTGAAATATTATCTTGGGATGCCTTGGGCATCCCCAAGCTTGAGCTTTTGTGTCTCCTTAATTCCTTTTATATCACGGTTTTCCTGAATCTTAAAAACTTCATCCACACAAAACTCAACAAGAACTCATGAGATACTTTAGTATAAATCAATGCAACACCTTATCATTCTCTACTGTAATAAATCAATAAAATTATTATTCAAAATTGCATACTAAATGCATCTGCCTATTTAATACTCCTATCCTTAAATGGAATCATTAAACAAGCAAACATATGCAAACAATGCAAACATAACAGCAATCTGTCTAAATAGGACAGTCCGTAAAGGATGCAAGAATATCAATACTTATTTAACTCCAAAAATTCTGAAAAATTACCAAATTGTAGAAAATTTAACATATCTTATTCTAATTCACGCACTAGCATGCAACTTTCTATTTTCAAATAGCCACATATAGACTTGCAAAATAAGCATGGCAAAGGCTATACTTGACATTTTAATTGAAGTAAAAGATACGGAAAATTACTCTAAATAACAGCAAGAAAATCCTAACAAAATAAAATGACACTCCAGGTAAAACTCATATCACATGACGAATGAAATTATAGCTCCAAGTAAGGTTACCGATAATGTTGGAGACGAAAGAGGGGGTGCCTTCCGGGGCATCCCCAAGCTTAGTTGCTTGGATATTCCTTGAATATTACCTTGGTGGTGCCTTGGGCATCCCCAAGCTTAGGGCCTTGTCACTCCTTATTCTCCTCATATCGATATCTCACCCAAAAATTGAAAAATTCAATCACACAAAACTTAACAGAACTTTGTGAGATAGGTTAGTATGATAAAGACAAATCATTCACTTTTGTAATGTCAAAGATAAGATTCATGATTTTTGTCACACAATGCCTACTATACCTTATCATTCAACAATATTTATTGAGCAATATAAACCATAGAAACTAGGAAACAAGCAAACTATGCATTGAAAGCAGAATCTGCCAAAAACAGAACATTTTGTAGTAATTTGTACTCTAACCATACTTCTGTAACACCAAAAATTCTGAAAAATTTGGACAACGTAGTAAATTTGTATATAAATCATTTGTAAAAAATTCAGAATTGTTCGATGCTCCAACGAATTTAAACAATTCTGTTACTGGAAGCAAAAGTTTCTGTTTTTGCACAGTATCAAGTCAACTATCATCCACACTATCCCAACGACTTTACTTGGCACTTTATTGAAACAAAAAGTATAAAACATGATTCCTACAGTAGCTTAATCATGTGAACACACAAAAACAATAGGTAATAGTGTTGGTTGTCTCCCAACAAGCGCTTTTGTTTAATGCCTTTTTAGCTAGGCATGATGATTTCAATGATGCTCACATAAAAGATAAGAATTGAAACATAAAGAGAGCATCATGGATCACAAGATCCTCTCTCATAATAATTTTCAGTAGCATCATGAATGGATTCATCAATATAACTATCACACAAATCATTCCTTTCATGATCCACAAGCATAGCATTTTTATTACTCTCCACATAAGCAATTTTATTCTCATTCATAATAGTGGGAGTATCATATGAAACTCGAATACTATAAATTGTTTCCACATTAAAAGAGTAACTTTCAGTAAAAGGAAATTCAAAATTATGACAATATTATCACTACTTTTTTATAACATAAGTATCATCACAATAATCATCATACGTAGCAACTTTTTTCTCATCATATTCAATTGAAACCTCTTCCAAAATAGTGGAGTCATTACTAAATAAATTCATGACCTGTCCAAATCCACTTTTATCATTATAATAGGATTCAACACCCTCCAAAATAGTGGGATAAATATCATCTAAAGTTTACACTCTTCCAAACCCACTTTCATAAATATTGCAATCATCATAAATAGGAGGCATGCAATCATCATAGCAAATTTGATCATTCAAAGTAGGGGACTAAAAAGATCATCTTCATTAAGCATAGCATTCTCAAGCTTGGGACAAACATTAATTGCAGCAAATGAATTCTCAAACATGTCATTCTCATTAAACATTGCATCCCCAAGCTTGTGGCTTGGCATATCATAAGCATAATCACTCTCATCATTAATAGTATGAATAGCATCAATGGTATAACAATTGCTATCATCATAATTTCCCAAGTTGGTGCCAAAAAGATTTCCAAGATTATAAGAAGTATCATTATCTTCCCAATCATAATTATCCAAACAAGCAATAGGCATAACAAAATCATCATCAATAGTGCTCTCGGACATTGTGCCATAAGACAAAGAAGCAATATCATCAAGTGCATCATCTTCCACAATTATTTTTGATTCATTTTCATGAGGCACAACAATAATAGGAGCAACATTATTTGGAAGAGATACCTTTTTACCTCTATTCTTTCTTCTTTTCTTCTTATTCACCACATCATGTGTGGGTTTAATTAATATTTTTGAGCTTCTTATTGATGAGATTGGTTGAATAGGGAGCTCCTCCTCACCACCTATTTCATCAAGAGAGACAATAGGAGGGAAAGTGGAAATCTTTACCCTTTCATTAGTATTCCTTTTATATTCTATTGGTTTTCCCATCTTTCTACAGTTGGCAATATAAGCATTCTCATTGCAATTTACCATGCAAAACATATAGATATTTTTTAGATTAGTTTCAATGTCATCCGTGAGAATGAATACTTCAAACCAAACATTTTTATGTGTCAATTCTTCACTCCCCAAAAATATACAAAGCTCATTATAAAGTTCAAGGGTGATCAATCAGTACAATATTTGGCCATGGTTCGATCAAGAAAAAGTTTGCATTGAAAATTAAGATGACCAACCTTATTGCAAAGTTCACAACTAATAGGACAAAGAGAACATAATTTTGTAGCAAATTCATCTATAACTTTGAGAAAAAAATTGTTGTATCATGTTTATGCTTCTTACAAAATCTATCTTCCCTATAAGGCACGTCTTCACAAACTTTATGCACTCCACAAAAATTGACATGCTTATAAGAAATATTTTTTTCATGACTTGTGAAATTATCATTAGCATTTTGGATATTAATATAATTCATACTAACGACATTGCAATCATGCTTATTATTCATGCCAATCATTTTATTGAATTCTTCTTCTATCAATTGAGCACAATTTTCCTTTCCATAATTTTCAAGAAAGACATGATAAAGATGAACAATATGAGACCACCTAAATTCCATTTTTTTGTAGTTTTCTTTTACAAAACCAAACTAGTGATAAAACAAGAAACTAAAAGATTCGATTGCAAGATCTAAAGATATACCTTCAAGCACTCACCTCCCCAGCAATGGCGCCAGAAAATAGCTTGATGTCTACTACACAACTTGTTCTTGTAGACTTGTGTTGGGCCTCCAAGCGCAGAGTTTTGTAGGACAGTAGCAAATTTCCCTTAAGTGGATGGCCTAAGGTTTATCAATCCGTGGGAGGCGTAGGATGAAGATGGTCTCTCTCAAACAACCCTGCAACCAAATAATAAAAAGTCTATTGTGTCCCCAACACACCAAATAGAATGGTAATTTGTATAGGTGCACTAGTTTGGCGAAGAGATGGTAATAAAAGCACGGTAATGATAGCAGAAATTGGTTTTGGTAATAGGAACAGTAAAAAAACAGCAAGGTAGCAATTGATAAAACAGAGCACAAAGGGTATTGCAATGCTCGAAAATGAGGCATAGGGTCCGTACTTTCGCTAGTGCAATCTCTCAACAATGCTACTCTAATTGCATCATATAACCATCCCTCAAAGTGCGATGAAGAATCAATACAAAGTTCCTATCTAGCGGAGAACATAAGAAGAAATTGTTTGTAGCTATTCTTTCAGATCGATCTATCCAAGAGTTCATACTAAAAAAACACCAAGGTATTCCCTTCGATTGATCTATCAAGAGTTCGTACTAAAATAACACCAAGTTATTCTTTCGATCTGTCAAGAGTTCGCACTAAAATAACACCAAAGCAAATTCAGATTCATTATACTCAATCCAAAACAAAGAACCTCAAAGAGTGCCCCAAGATTTCTACCGGAGAAACAAAAGACGAGAACGTGCATCGACCCCGATGCATAGATTACCCCAATGCCACCTCGGGAATCCACGAGTTGAGTGACAAAACATATCTCAAGTGAATTAATATAATACCCCATTGTCACCACGGGTATTCATATGCAAGAGATATATCAAGTGCTCTCAAATACATAAATGTATTCAATACAATAAAGCGAAATCTCAAAGGGAAAACTCAATTCATCACAACAAGATAGAGAGGGAGAAAGACCATATGATACATCAAGATCGTGACATCTCAAGAACATGAGAGAGAAAGAGAGATTAAACACATAGCTAATGGTACAAACCCTCAGCCCCAAGGGTGGACTACTCCCTCCTCATCATGGTGGGATGATGAAGATGGCCACGAATGACGATTTCCCACTCCGGCAAAGTGCCGAGACGGGGTCTAGATTGGTTTTTCATGGCTACACAGGCTTGTGGCGGCGGAACTTCTGATCTAGGATTCTTTCTGGGGGTTTCTGTATTTATAGGATTGTTGGTGTTGGTTTCACGCTAAGATGGGCCTCGAGGTGAGCACAACCCACCACGCCAAGGGTTGGGCTCCAGGCGCGCCCTGGTGGGTTGTGCCCTCCTCGTGGCTCTTCTGGCCCTCCCACGAAGCTTTCGGGGTCTCTTTTGTTCCAAAAAAATCGTCAAAAAGTTTCAGCTCATTTGGAGAACTTTCATTTCTGCACAAAAAACAACACCACGGTAGTTCTGCTGAAAACAGCATCAGTCCGAGTTAGTTCCAGGAAAATCATACCAAAACCATATAAAATTGTTGTAAACATGGCATGAATACTTCATAAATTATAGATACGTTGGAGATGTATCAGATTCCCATATGGATTTTCTTCCAACCCTGAAAGGAGAATCAGCGCAGATGGAAACAAGGTACAAGGGTTGGAAACTTATGACTTCCATGTCCTACTCCAAAGGGTTTTACCTGTTCTCCTTAAGAGGATTGGGCTACCCTGACTTATACAGAGCAGTTGCAAAGTCGGGACAATTCTTCAGGGAACTCTGCAGTAGAAATAGCAGGATAGATGTTGTGAAGCAACTTAAAGACAAGATACCAACTATCCTATGCAACCTTCAGAAGATATACCCTCCAGCCTTCTTTGATGTGATGGTGCATTTGGCTATTCATCTACCTGATGAGGCACTACTTAGAGGTCCAGTACAGTACGTCTGGATGTACCCTATCGAAAGGCGGCTAGGCACTTTCAAGGGCTATGTTAGGAACAGAGCTAAACCTAAGGGTTCCATTATAGATGCCTACATTGCTACAGAAGTGTTGACATTATGGTCAAAATACATTGAAACAGCTGATCACCTTAGCAAAAAGGTGGGTGAAAACAATCTTGAGCTCAACATTTTCGATTGTTCTATTCGAGTAACAGGGAAGTGTTGACAAGATGACAAACCTAAAGATTTGGACAAAATGGTTTCGTATGTGCGGAATAACTGTCCTGAGATTCTACCTTATATCGAGTAAGTGCTAGGTACTGCAGCTTATACATCGTATCTACTGAACTTGCAGCACAATCTTATATATTTAGATGTTTGACGCGATCACTATGTTCTGCAGCATCTATGAGGAGGAGTTACTGGCGCAAAATCCAAGAAACATTGACAAAGTGGTTTGGGCAGGATTTGCGAAATGGTTGAAGAGCCATGTAAGCTTTTGAATTGCACTGTCAGTTTTTTAATATATTGAGTACATAAGATGATCGGCTTGTCTATTTTCTAACCATAGGTCAAGGAGATGCAGGAGGAGGGGCAACAGTTAGTGATGCCCTTTACGCACTAGCAATGGGTCCTGACACTCGGGTAGTACATTATGAATCTTACGTTGTTGGAGAAGTGTGCTACAACACCCTTGCACGCGAAGAAGGTAGGAAGACACAAAACAGTGCTGTCATGAGCAAGGATACGCACAATAAAGCGACAACTAAAATGTATGCTAACATAACAGACATTGTTCAGTTGTAGTATGTTTCCAGTTTTGAGGTTCATCGATGTGTGGTTCTGTTTTGATGTCGTTGGTATAACCACTTTTCCAGGATCGCAAAACCCAAAGCTAATGATTATTTCAAATCCATCAATGTCAACGAAGCGTACCACACTGACGAGTCTTATATTTTGGCAAATCAAGCAACACAGATATTTTTCTTGGAAGACACATTTGCATGTAATGCAGACTAGAGAGTATTGCAAAAGTTTGAGCAGAGGAATTCCATTAATGAAGTTGCACAATAAGATGATGCTTTACACTGCTGCTGATGTAGAAGATTCCATAGATGTACATAATATGTTTGAGAACCAACACATCAATAAGGTTGGTGAAAAGATTCCCTGTCGTGCTGTGGACGTAGAAGAGTTGATTAATAAGAAGCCAATGTTTGAGGACATTGAGAACGAAGAAGAAGTGACACTGGGGGAATTACGATTCAGAATGATAACATGGCTAAGATGTTGACGCAGCTGCTGTGAATGATGATTAGATTGCTTTTGTCGTATTTTCCTGTGAGAAGATGACTTTTTATCTACTATGTGAAATTGTGTTAGCTATGACAACTAAAACCTGATGAAGCTGTTGGTTAGTATTTTGTTGTGAGAACATCACTTAGTATGTACGTTGATTTGTGTTTGGTGATAGTATGACGACTAAAACATGATGACATTATTGTTTAGTAGTACTCACATTTGGTTGTGAAAGTTGTATTTGATGACAAAGTTTGTTGTTGGACTGCAATTTGCTCTATGTCTTCCAATGGGAACAAATCTGACCTGACAGGGCCTCTGCTAATTAATTTATTTATTAGCAAAAGGGGATACCCCCGATTTCCACTAATAGAAATCATTAGATGCTCATAAAACTACGCCCAGCCTGCTAAACAGGTTTCATTCATTACTAGTTTAGCAAAGTGCTCATGTCACAGCCATTGAATACCTCACGAGTGGTACATACACTGCAAATAAAGAGACAATCATCCCATAGAGCACAACAATCTTTCCCATTATCTTGACAAGCTCTTTCATCTCCTCATTGCTGCCAAGGCCATTCAACAATTGTTGCTTTGCCATGATCTGATGAAATGCATATTTAACCTTCTGCTCTGCATCTTTTTCTTTTATCGTTCCTTCAGTTACTTGTCCAACACCCCAACCTACTGGTATTGGGATTCAGCTAATGAAATAATCAGCATAGTTCCATTCCCCCACAGCAGCAACTTCCTAGAAATACAAATCACAAGAATCTTCCCTTTCCTTCACGAATCAAATTTGAAGATCATCAACCAAACTATTAAAAAATCAGCGACTGAAAGCAGGCGTACAACTTAACCATATTATTACCCCACGATTTGGGTATTTGTAGAAGACTCCGCTGGGGTTGAGGATTGTAGTTGAGACGCGATAGATGACTCTGCGTGATTTGCAGCAGTGTAACCGCACCAACGGCAGCGGGGTGCGATGAGCAACCGGCTGCAGTGAGTGTGTCAGCAGGGGTGTGATGAGATCCACAGGCGGTGGTACGGCTGGCGACTTTGCAACATCTGGTTATATTTGCTCGATTGCCTGCTGAAGAGTAGGTGGATGAGCTAGCGGACATGGTTGCTGCGGCTGGAGCTTCTGATACTAGGCAGAGTAACTAGAGAAGAGGAGAAGCAAACGTTGGATATGTCAGTTTTATTACTTGCAGAGTACCATGGCACTATATATGTCTAGGTTTGGATCCGAACCAGTTACGGGAGCACATCTCTCTTTTTTCTAAAAGTTAGCAATGTCTCTTTACTGCTACACTAGTTTGTTCTGTACGCCTTCACAAGTCTTTGATTTTCGTGAATGTTCTCTGTGGAACATTCCTAGGGAGGAGGACGGCAAATGAATGCATTTTCCTGGCAGTTGTAGTTGTGATGCAAGATCAAACAGTGGCAGTTTCGGGAATGTTATCTGGCGAACCAGCCTGGTTTTTATTTTCTTACAAAAATTTATGCTACATGGTGTCGGCTTAGTCAACAAACGATTGTGACAACGTTGACTGTTGGACTAACATTCAATGTCTGCCGTGTTTCTTCAGTCTGCTCCTGCCTCCCACAGCTGGCTTTGCTGCCGCGCACGCATTGCCACCACATCGCATCCTAAAACTCTGGCGCATCTTCCCTGACTCATATTTGTTCCCGTCCGAGGCCTCACCGTCCTCCTCCGCCTTGGTTCGCTCGCTGCGGCATGACCCTCTGGCTTGTCAACATGGTCAACAACCGAGAGGAATAAGGAGATGGATGTACGTGGAGAGGATGACAGTAGGGACCCACTAGGGTCATGGCAGTATGCAAGCAAGTGCCTCCTTTATTACAAGAAAAAAATGCTTCCTCCTGATTGTTTCTTGACATCTGGATTGCGCGCCACTGTTAATGTAGTAAATAAGCGAGATAACTGCACAAGTGGCTGACACCGAGGACCCAGTAGCTCGCGCGGTATTTTTTGTTTTTGGGATGGAGCAGGGTATCAACTGGTTTGTGCTCGGGCTGTGGCCCATGTAGCCTAGGCCTTTATTTCACATGTTTACCACATGACTAGCCTAGTTGTTTTTCTTTACTTTTTGAAAATGGCTAGCCTAGCTATTTTCTTTTTTGTAGAATACCCAACAAAGGCCTACTTGCTTTTCTAGGCCCTGCTTGGCCGGAAATCTTTCAAGACAAGGAGGGATGCATTTGGCCGGCCCAGAGAATGCGCTATAAGTACTAAGAATTTGGCTGTAAATTGAAAAAATACAGCAAATAGGCAATTATTTTCAAATTACTCTTTTTTCTTTTAGATTTTGATATTTTAAATTTCATTGTTTTTTGTGCGGGTAAAATTTCATTGGATTTTAAATGAAGGTTTGTTTAGTTTTTAATTAATTTGAATCTGGCTAGAAATTTCGGGATGTATGCTGTGTGCGGCAGATTTAGAGGCTGACTTGTGGGTCTACTAGGTTGATGTGTACGCAAGGCTTTGTCAACTTAGTCCACAAACGATTCTAGCAGCAGTGACCATTGGATGTTAATCCAACGACCGTGTTGCTTCTTCAATCTCTGATCTTCTTGCTCCAGCCGTCCAAACTAGCGCCGGCGAGACCGCCTGCTCCCGCCTCCTATGGTCGGCTGTGCTGCCGCGTAGGCCTCACCACCCCACCATACTCCCATCGCTGGAGAGGACATTCCTCTACTCACCCACTACTCCTGTTATTTTCCAGCAACGACAGCCGACCCAATAAACCCTCATACCCCCCTCCGCGGGGGCAACCACCACCGAGTCTTCCCCGGCTCCAGGTCGTTCCCTTCCTAGCACTCACCGCCGCCTGCTGCGTTGGTGTTCTCGGTGCAGCGTGGTCAAGGTAGTGAACAAACGACAACCATCAAAAGAGGGATGTACGTGGAGCGGCTGACAGTAGGGACCGACATGGTCCATGGCCGCACGCAAGAAAGTGCCTCCTTATTATACAAAAAAATGATTCCTCCCAATAATAGGCGGGACCCACCAGCTACATCTTTGCACGTAAGGAAGTGCCTCCTTATTATGCGAAAAAAAGTTCCCCCCTAACAACTGAGACCCACCAGCTACCTCTTCACATGCAAGAAAGTGCCTCCTTATTACAAGCAAGAAAAATATTTCCTACCGTTGCTAGCTGGGGCCCACCCGATTTGGAGGCTGACTTGTGGGCCTACTAAGTTGACGCGTACGCAGGGCTTTGTCAACTTAGTCAACAAATGATTCTAGCAGCAGTGACCGTTGGATGTTAATCCAACCGCCGTGCTGCTTCTTCAATCTCTGATCTGCTTGCTCCAGCCGCCCAAACCAGCGTCTGCCGTACCGCTGACTCCTGTCTCTTGTGGCCGGCTGTGCTACCACACAGGCATCACCGCCCCACCCTACTCCCAGCGCTGGCCAGGCCTTCCCTTTACTCACCCACACCCCCTGTTATATTCTGGCGATGACAGCCTCACACCACAGTCGAACAAGTCAACCCTCCTACTCCCTTCCGCGTGGGAAACAACTTCCGTGTCTTTCCCAGCTCTGGGTCGTTCCCTTCCCACGCTTCGTCATCGTCCACCGCGTTGGTGATCTCGGCAGCGTCGTCAACATGGTCAACGAATGAAAGCCATTGAAAGAGAACTATACGTGGTGAGGGTGACAACTGGACCCACCACCTACATCTTCGCACGCCAGGAAGTGCCTCCTATGGATATGAAAAAGTGGTTGAGGGCTTTGGAGCATATCACTAAGCACTTTGAGCATGCAAACCATTAAGCAACACCTCATCCCCTTTTAATAGTATTGGCTTTTCCTATGGACTCAATGTGATCTTGGACCACTAAAACTAAAATGTAGAGTCTTGAGCTTGAGCCAATCCTTAGTCCTTAGCATCTTGAAGGGGTTCCACATCCTCTTGTCCACGCCACTCCATCTGTTGAACTTGTCTGAAATATTCTAGATGAAAACATTAGTCCAACAAGAGATATGTTGACATTAATTACCAGAATCACCCAGGGAGCACTTGTGCTTTCACGTTGGCTATCTAATCATTGTATAATGACTGATTTGCCACTGTGGTAACCCCTTAGCCTATAAAAGGAGGGCCATGGCGGCCTAGAATAGGATTCGGACCCTTATACACTCATACATGCGTAGCTGCTCTCCCCGAGCCGACCTTGTCGGGCTTGAGCGCTGCGTGTTCGTCACAGTCCTCCATCCAATCCACCAAAGCAGGTGTAGGGTTTTACGCTTCACAGCGGCCCAAACCTGGGTAAAAATCACCCGCGTCACCATTATCGTGCTGCTCTATGGTCTCCGCTCTTTGTACAACGTGCCCTTCCCCCTTGCCGAACCACAAGGGGCCGATGGCCCCATAGGTGATCGTGTTCTGCCACGACAATAGAGAGTATCCTATTTTGTCACTTTCATATATTACTAGTGGGAATTTTTCATTATAGAACTTGGCTTGTATATTCCAATGATGGGCTTCCTCAAAATGCCCTAGGTCTTTGTGAGCAAACAAGTTGGATGCACACCCACTTAGTTTTCTTTTTGAGCTTTCATACACTTATAGCTCTAGTGCATCCATTGCATGGCAATCCCTACTCCTTGCATTGACATCAATTGATGGGCATCTCCATAGCCCATTCATTAGCCTCATCGATGTGAGACTTTCTCCATTTTTGTCTTCTCCACACAACCTCCACCATCACATTCTATTCCACCTATAGTGCTATATCCATGGCTCACACTCATGTATTGCACGAAAGTTGAAAAAGCTTGAGAACGTCAAAAGTATGAAACAATTGCTTGGCCTGTCATCGGGGTTGTGCATGATAAATACTTTATGTGATGAGGATAGAGCATGACAAGATTATATGATTTTGTACGGATAACTTTCTTTAGCCATGATATTTTGAGAAGACATGATTACTTTATTGTTTTTATGTTAATATTAAACTTTTGTTTTGAATCTTACGGATCTGAATATTCATGCCACATAAAGATTCCAATGATAAACATGTTAGGCAGCATTCCACATCAAAAATTTCATTTTTATCATTTACCTACTCGAGGACGGCATGAATTAAGCTTGGGGATGCTCGATAGGTCTCCGACATATCTATAATTTTTTATTGTTCCATGCTATTAAATTATCCATCTTGGATGTTTTATATGCATTATTATGCTATTTTATATCATTTTTTGGGACTAACGATTTAACCTAGTGCCAAGTGCCAGTTGTTGTTTTTTCCTTGTTTTTGCCTATTACAGAAAATCAATACCAAACGAAGTCCAAACGGAACAAAACTTTTCGACAATTTTTCTTGGACCAGAAGACATCCACGAAGCTTCGGGAGGAGGCCAGAAGGGCCACAGATTGGCCACAATCCGGGAGGGCGCGCCCTAGGGGGGTGCGCCCCCCGAGCTTGTGGGCCCCCGTGGCTCTCCTAACCCTAATTCCACCACCATAAATACCCAAATATTTCCTGTATACCAGAAGGCACACCAAAAATACTTTTCCGCCACTTCAAGTTTCTGCCCTCATGAGATCCCATCTGGAGACATGTTTTGATACTCTGCCGGAGGGGGATTCGATCATGGAGGGCCTCTACATCAACATTGCTGCCCTACCGATGATGTGTGAGTAGTTTACCTCATACCTATGGGTCCATAGATAGTAGCTAGATGGCTTCTTCTCTCTCTTTGATCTTCAATACAATGTTCTCCTTGAAGTTCTTGGAGATCTATTCGATGTAATCTTCTTTTGCGGTGCATTTGCTGAGATCCGATGAATTGTGAGTTTATGATCAGATTATCTATGAATATTATTTGAGTCTTCTCTGAAATCTTTTATGCATGATTAAGATAGCTTTGTATTTCTCTCCGATCAATTGATTTGGTTTGGCCAACTAGACTGAGTTCTCTTGCAATGGGAGATGTGCTTTGTATTGGGTTCAATCTTGCGGTGTCCTCACCCAGTGACAGAAGGGGTAGCAAGGCATGTATTTGTATTGTTGCCATCAAGGATAAAAAGATGGGGTTTATTTCATATTGATTGGATCTATCCCTATACATTATGTCATCTTTCTTAAGGCGTTACTCCGTTCTTGTTAACTTAATACACTAGATGCATGCTGGATAGCGGTCGATGTGTGGAATAATAGTAGTAGATGCAGGCAGGAGTCGGTCTACTTGTCAGGGACGTGATGCCTATATTCATGGTCATTGCCTTAGATATCATCCTAATTATTCGCTTTTCTGTCAATTGCTCAACTGTAATTTGTTTACCCATCGTATGCGTTCTTTCATGAGAGAAGCCTCTGGTGAAAACTATGGCCCCCAGGTCTATCTTTTATCATATTATTTTCATATCTATAAAACCAGAAACACAGAAATACCTTGCTGCAATTTATTTACCTTTACCTTATTTTGCACTTTTTCTTATCTTTTATACCTATCTCTATCAGATCTCATCCTTGCAAGTAACCGTGAAGGGATTGACAACCCCTTTATCGCGTTTGTCAGTGAAACAAACCCTGGGTCTGTTGCCCAGACTGTGCATAGGCACGAGAACAAGATTGAAGCACCAACCCAAGTCCGAATACAAAGGATCAAGAGATTCGAAGGACCAACATGCATATCAGAGATACCAAGATCGAGCCAGAGAAGCAGGATATCGCCAAGAGAAAGTCCTCCTTTGCCGGGAAGGCGAGCCCGGCAAGGGACGAGGCTACCCCCAGAAGAAAGCAATCGAAGCGCTCCAGCAGGGCCTGCCGGGGCTCACGGAAGCAAAACCACCTCACCAACCACTCAACCACGACCCACGTCGTCAATCAGTGCGGTGTCAAGCCGCCAAGTTACCGAGTGGCAGTCATTCGGCACATGGCTGCCTCTCCTTACAGGGAAAACCCACAGACGAAACCCGTCCTACAACGTGTCAAGAGAACCGGTGCGGTGCTGGCAAGATAGCCCGGCAGGCCTTGTCGGGCAACCAGTGATGTGACACTAAGCGGTGCATTTAACGCGCCCTATCAGCCCGTAGAGTTAGGTATGATAGCATTGTTTGCTATCATATCAGTGCATAATGACTACTTTGCCATTGTGGTGACCCCTTGATCTATAAAAGGAGGCCCATGGCAACCGTAGAAAGGGTTAGAAGGTTGGATAACTCACACCCCCATATGCGCGTAGTCGCTGCTGCCCCAAGGCAACCCCTGCCGGGCAAGTGTACTACGGTCCACCACCACCTTTTCCACCATAATTCCACCAAAGCAGGAGTGGGGTTTTACGCCTCACGGCGGCCTAAACCTGGGTAAATTGCTTGTGTGATCCCTGTCGCGCTGCCCCACGCTCGTCTGCTCTTTGTGCAACCCGTCGTCCCCCTGCCGAACTAGCAAGGGGCCTCCTGGTCCCATAGGTGGTCGTGGTTTCCCGTGACATCTTTGGCGCGCCAGGTAGGGGGCATGCTTGCGCGAATCTGAAGGTGTGCGCAGCGCGTCGACTTCATCACCATCTTTGTCGTCGACGACGCCATCGACCATGGCGCCCAAGAAGAAACCAGGCCCTCCTGCTCACCCATTTACTTCGAAGGCTCCGCCGCCCACGGCCTCTAGCGCTGCGTTGGATGCGGAGGCATGCGAGGGCGCGGACGCTGCTGGCAATGTGGTCGGAGCAAGCAGCACCGTCACCACTTCCCCCACAGCCAACGCAGGGGCAGGAGGCACCGGAGGAGAGCAGCGCCAGCAACACCCCGAAGGCCATGCTCCCCAAGGTATAGGCAAGGGGGTTACTCCATCTACGCCCCTCTCTCCCGCCAACGAGCACAGCCACAGCAACGGTGCTCGGACCAGGGCGAACCGCCGCCCTCTGGCCGCCCCCACCACGGGTGCGGTCGTTGTGTGTACACCTCCCACGGGACGGGCCGAACAAGCCTCTGCGCTCGACGGAGCCGCTGGCCCTCGAGTGCCTTCGCCACACCACACCCAGGTGGTCGCTTCGCAGCGATAGTAGGGACGTAGTACTACCACTGCTGGCACCGTCAGGAGCCGCGCGACGGTACGATCGACTACATCAACATCCATGCCAAGCACTGCTTCGGAGGCCATGGCGAGCTCAACTGCTGCTGAGGTTTCCGCCAGCGGTTGAGCATATGGACGAATGGTGTGCCACTGCTCGGTTTCGCTGAAGCTGGGGGCTCGCGGCGAGCTGGCCCGCCATGACCTCCCCAAGCGACAACAACAACTCGTTCTGCTGACCGTACGGAAGGGGCCATCCCCATGATGCAACAAAATCAAGATCACGACGATGTCTCGATGGCCTCTTCTGACCCTCGAGTATGTCTAGGCCAACATCAAGCCCCGGAGGATGGGCGGAGAGGAGACGCGCGCGTCGTCATCGAGCAGCGCCGCAACGACCTCCGCCGGACCGATGGGTGCGACGGCCTCAACGTCGACGAGCCTGCGCTCGGTGTTGGCGGGTGCCTACCCTTCAAGGTTGGCTGCCTTGCCTTTACACGAGAGCTGCGGCAAGTCCGTTGGCCGTCCATTCGCACATTCAATCCAGAGATACCTGAGAAGTACGATGGGAGGCTGAACCCGGCAGAGTTCCTGAGCATCTACACCATCGATGTTCCGGCTGCCAGGGGAAGAGATGAGAGGGTGTTCGCCAACGACTTCCCTTTGGCTGTCAAATCCAATGTGAGGGCTTGCTGATGCACCTATCGGAGAACTCCATTTCATCGTGGGCTGACCTGTGCCACGGGTTCATTGGCGCCTTCACTGGCGGTCATCAGGAACCCGGCAGGCCCAGTGATCTGCAGCTTCTCCAGCAGTAGGAAGGAGAAACCCCCCGTAAGTATTTACAGAGATTCATCAAAGTTCATAGAAATATCCCAAATATCCATCCAGCAGCCTTGATAGCTGCCTTCCAGTCCAATGTTCGCAACTGTCGCATTCGTTCCAAGATGAACGTACAGTTGCCCAAGACTGTGAATGAGCTTTACACATTAGAGGATAAGTGTGCTCGGATGGAGGAGGGAAGGGGGTTGCCCGGAGAGGAAGATTGCACCAATGTTGATTCAGAGGATGTGGACGAATCAACCAGTCAGAAGAAGAGCAAGAAGCGCGGTAAGAAGCGAAGAGATAAGGCAGTGATGACTATTGAAGGATCTGGTACGCCTAGTACCGGCAAGAATGCCAAAGCTGAGGCCCCCGGCAAGGAAGCTGTCGTGTGCACTGACTGCCGGGAAGCCGCTGCTGCCGAGAAAGCCAGGAAATGTGGTGGGCCGTACTTCAAGATTCATCGGACCAAGGGCCATGACCTTCAAGAGTGTTATCAGGTTGAGCAGCTTGTCAAGAAACAGAGAGCAGAATATGAGAAGCGTGACAAAGAAAAAGGTCAGAATGTTGCTGGCGGTAAGGGCCGAGGTGGTGAAGTAAATCACCCCGGCAAACCCTTTCGGAACCATGGAAAGCCCGCCAGAGGTAGAGAGAAGGAAACCTGTGATGATGAGAGTGATGGAGGGGATGAAGAGGAAACCAGTGAGCAAGAGTTTTAGAAGGCCACAAACGCCCAGTGCATTGACGGAGGTGCATCTTTGCACACTTCTCACCGCCAGCTCAAACGGTGGGCACAAGAGGTCAATGCCGTGGAACCAGCCCAGAGGCTCGGAAGCCGCTCAAATGGTCCCGTACGCCCATCATCTTTGACGAGGAGGGCCATCCTAGCCGTACCGATGTGGTAGGATGTTTGCCGTTGTTGGTCTCCCCAACAATTCGCAACCTCAAGGTCACAAAGATGTTGGTGGACGGCGGGGCCGGGTTGAATCTGATTTCCCCGGCAGTCATCAGCAAGCTTCAGATAGGAGAAGATGAGCTAGAGGTTACCGGCACGTTTCAAGGAGTTAATCTCGGCAGGAGCCATCCGAAGGGAAAGATCATGTTGCCAATAACGTTTGGGGGAGGACTGAATTACCGGACTGAGAGGTTTGTGTTTGATGTGGTTGATCTCCCCTTGCGGTACAATGGGATTCTTGGATGCCCGGCCTTGTCTAAGTTCATGGCGGCATCCCACTACGCCTACAACACCCTGAAGATGCCCGGGCCACTGGGAGTCATCACCATCCCAGCAGATGAGAAGGATGCAATTATTTGTGTGGACAAGATGTACCGCGATGCGGTTGCGGTAGAGGTAGCGGCAGCTCCTGCCAAGGAAAGCAAGGAAAGAAGAGAGGCTGTAGGGACTCTGGCAAAGAGTCCGGGAAGCATGCCCCCACCAAGTGCACGGCACCCGTTGATGATGTGCCGGAGTGTTCTAACAGCAAGAGATCCAAGGTTGCCACACCCCAAGTGAAGAAGGTCCTGGCAGGGCTTGCTGTCATTGATAGTACTTTCACTATTAGCGCCACCCTCGATGACAACTAGGAAAGCACGCTCGTTGCCTTCTTGTGGGTGAATATCGATGTGTCTTCCTAGAAACCATCTGATATCCCCGGTGTTCCCAGTGAGGTAATCGAGCACCACCTTGTTGTCTGCCCACATGCCCGACCTATCAAGCAGAAAGTCTGGAAGTAGGCCTTGGAGAGACAGCAGTTCATTGCAGAAGAGATCAAGAAGCTTGAGGCAGCTGGTTTGGTCAGAGGAGTATTGCGTCCAACGTGGTTGGCAAATCCAGTGGTAGTCCGGAAGGCTAATGGGAAGTGGAGGCTTTGCATAGATTTCACGGATCTCAACAAAGCTTGCCTGAAAGACCCATTTCCCTTGCTGCGCATTGACCATATTGTGGACTCCACTTCAGGTTGTGATTTTCTCTCCTTTTTGGACGCATACTCTGGGTATCACCAAATCTTCATGTCCAAGGAAGATGAAGAGAAGACGTCGTTCATCACTCCGTGTGGTACGTACTACTTTGTCTGCATACCATTTGGATTGAAGAGTGCCGGGTGCACTTTTGCAAGGGCAGTCCAGATTGGTTTTGAGCCACAGCTACACAGAAACATAGAGGCCTATATGGATGATATTGTGGTCAAGACCAAGGAAAAGGCCACCCTTATTCAAGATTTGGAGGAAACGCTTGATAATCTGCGCAAGATCAATCTCAAGCTCAACCCGGAGAAGTGTGTATTTAGTGTTCCCTCCGGCAAGCTGCTTGGGTTCTTTGTATCCCATCGCGGGATCGAAGCCAACCCCGACAAGATCAAGGCCATCGAGAAGATCCAAGCACCAAGGATAGTTAAGGATGTGAGGCGCCTAACAGGTTGTGTTGCCGCGCTAAGCAGGTTCATCGCCAGGTCTGCCGAGCGCGCCATGCCGTTCTTCAAGATCTTGAAGAAGGCCGACCCTACGAAGTGGACCCTAGAAGCAGATGCAGCTTTGCAAGAGTTGAAGGCCTACTTGTCCTCTGTGCCTACCTTGGTTGCTCCCAAACCCTAGGAGCCGTTGCTGCTATACTTGGCGGCAACCCACCAAGTGGTCAGTGCGCCTTGGTAGCGCAAAGAGAAGTGGATGAGGCAGAAAGTGAGCAGAGACCAGTAGGGTCAGAGTAGGATCAGGATAGCAATGAGCACGACAATGATAGCAACCCCAAGGACGTGGCAAGGAAGAAAGTGGTGCAGCACCAAGTGTACTTCGTCAGCTCCCTGTCACAGGGGGCTAGATCGAGGTACTCTGGTGTGCAGAAGTTTACCTTTGGTCTCGTTATGGCCTCAAGGAAACTTCGTCACTACTTCCAAGCCCATGTGATCATGGTTGTTACTCGTTGTCCGTGTCAAAACCGGCGGATCTTGGGTAGCGGGTCACGAACTGTGCGTCTAGGATCGATGGTAATAGGAGACGGGGGACACGATGTTTACCCAGGTTCGGGCCCTCTCTATGGAGGTAATACCCTACTTCCTGCTTGATTGATCTTGATGAATATGAGTGTTACAAGAGTTGATCTACCACGAGATCGTAATGGCTAAACCCTAGAAGTCTAGCCTATGAGTATATGGTAATGAGTCTGTTCCTATCCGGACTATGCTCTCCGGTTTATATAGGCACCGGAGAGATCTAGGGTTACATGGGGTCGGTTACATAGGAGGAAATCTTCATAATCGGTCGCCTAGCTTGCCTTCCACGCCAAGTAGAGTCCAATCCAGACACGGGTATAGTCTTCGGCCTTCATATCTTCACAGCCCATCAGTCCGGCCCAATGGATAATAGGCCGGACACCCAAGGACCCCTTAGTCCAGGACTCCCTCAGTAGCCCCTGAACCTGGCTTCAATGACGAGGAGTCCGGCGCACAGATTGTCTTCGGCATTGCAAGGCGGTTTCTCCTCTTCCGAACTCCAAGATAGTCTTCGGATGTAGTAAATATATCCGGACCTGTGTATGTAATTGCAGAAAATACTACCCACGAGTCCAATCTGCTGACAACTGTCTATGACATTGTATCACGCATGCCTGGTCATTATTTCCAACCATTGGCTAGCCCGTCGCCCCACGTCTCGGGGAGCGGTTTTATTGGCACGTCTTGTCAAAGCAGAGATCGTGTCCCCTTATTCATGGGATTTTCAGCAATGCAGGTGTGGGTAACCCAACCGTCCCCTGGGTATAACTCTTTGAGGACAGGTAAGTTTCGAGACCCAGGAGGGGACGCTCGATATTCTGGGCCTTTATATAGGGAACCAAGCTTGTCTTTCTCTTCCGCGTTTGCTTCTTCCTCAACCCCAGCCACCTCAAGTTCTAGCCCTCGAGTTTCAATCACCACCAGCCCCAATCATGTCCAGACCCAGCCTTTCAGGCCGGTGGGTGGCCTCTTCTGTCACGGAGGAGGATATTGCGAAGCCGCGTGGCGAGGTATTGACCCCAGAAATCCTTCATCGACTTTCTGCCGAGGGGCAGGTTATTCCCACCCCAAATCCGGCGAGAGGGTAGTATTTGTGTCCCACTTCCAACATGGGTTAGGGTTCGCGCTTAACCCCTTCGTCCGGGGGCTCATGTTCTACTATGGGCTAGATTTTTACGATCTGACCCCGGACCCCGTTCTCCTCATCTCGACATTTATCGTCACGTGTGAGGCCTTCCTCCGGATTCCTCCGCACTTTCTTTGTGGCTCAAGACTTTTGATGTGAGGGAGAGCAGGCAGAGTGCAGCAGCGTTGTAATAAACAAGCTTGCCAGCGCGGTTTGGTTTGAAGGATCCTTCGCCGAGTCTTCCGAACTATGGCAGCAGAGGTGGTTTTATGTTAATGAGCCGTGGGGCTCCAAGTGGGCGGCTACAGCCGCGTTCTGACCCGGCCCTCCGACTCAGCTTGCTTCATGGATCAACAAGGGGTTGGACTGGGGATCCGCTAATGAGGTGCAGACTCTGCAAGGTCGCATCCGAAGCCTTACCGAGAAGAGCATCGATCTCGTGAACGTCGTTCAGGTAATGCTGGTCCGCCGGATCCTGCCGTGTCAACGGCGGCCTCTCCGTATGTGGGAGCTCAATCCAGAAGGGCGGCGGACTCTTCAGCACTTCTTGGTACTACACATGAAGGAATGTGGAAGTTATATTTCGGAGAGCGAGAGCAATGGCCGGACCACCACCGAAGACGTCGGCCTTGACTGCAATCATCCGGATACTCCGGTAAGTATTCAATCCCCGCACGCCTTTCATTCAAGCATCTCTTGACAAAGACACTAAACGACCTGCCCTTATACAGGACTGGATAAAGAAAGCGGTGTTAATCTGGTGTCCGGCACCCCTTCCCGAAGACCCTGCGTTTGCCCTACTGACGCGGATGTTGATCCCGACACCATACCTGGTGTCTACAGAGGGGGCGAGAGCGGGGAGCCCAAAGGAGATGCATGCCACGGCAAAAAGCGGGCTGCTTCTGGAGGCCAGGAGGGGAAACCTTCTAAGAAAGGAAAAATGCCATCGTCGGTCGGCTTGGAACCGGGCAAGCGATGTTGATGTAAAGCTTGATGATGCGGACGAACCTCTGGCCAGGCTGTAAGTGACACGGGGTACTTTAACCATACCTCATTCCTTTCTTATTACTGAAGTAATCCTCCGACATATGTACGTCCTCGCAGGTTAACGCTGGTGTTTCTCAATCATCCTCCTCCTCGGGAGACCTTCTGCGGGAGATGATGGAGAGTGACACGCCTTCTCCGGCCTCCTCGCCCAATAGGGAGGATGATCTTGAGGTGTCATCCCGGAGGGCTCCTCCCAACCGGCAAGTGATGCAGGAAACGAGGAAGGAGTTGCCCGAAGGTGGCGCCTCTGTCACTCAGGGTTCGGGGATCAAGAATGACGGCCCCGAACTATCCGGTTTACAGCCGGAGACGATTTTGGAGGCGGGTGAGCGGATTCCTTCAAAGGAGTGTCGTGCTCCAGCGGCGGTGTCCAAAGACCCAGGAGTGCCGGAGACGCTGACGGACATGCTGCGACGAGCGTCCGTTTCGGAAGAGCACCGTCCGTTAATGGTTACGGTGGTCGGAAAGGTTCTCTCCGCGAAGAGCGGGTTGAACGGGGACTTTATGAGCCTTCTAAGAGGTTTTGAGGTTTGTGATGTAATGTTGCCAATTAAATGATATTGACAGAATGCACCTGTTGTGTATGCAGTAGCCCCTGAGACTCGGATTGCCTTCCGAAGGAAGCAATCGGAGGATCAAAAAGATATGCTTAGGTACTAATCTTGATTGAATTTGGAATACAGGCTACCGCCCCTCCTGCCACTACTCGAAATACAGAAGTGGCCGAACTGCAGCGAAAGCTGGATATTGCGGAGGATGGCATTGCATTGATCAACAGGCGTCTTGACGACTCGCAAGGTATATATTTCGAGCATTCCTTACACCAATATGCTTGTAATTTAAGCCTGACTCTGAAAAAGAGTTTTATATGAAATGTGCATGAATGCAGATGTTGCCGCCACCGTGGAAGCCCTTCGGGCGGAGCTGGCCCGGGTCAAGGGGCAGGCCCGGTTTAGTGATGCGGCTGCCGAAAAGGAATCGGCTGAGTTGAAAGCCGAACAAGCTGCTCGGCGCCAAGACAAGGAGAAGATGTCCACCATGGCGCACGAGTTAGAGAATGCGGTTAGCCGCTGTAAACTTCTTGAGAAGGAAAATGAAGCCAAAATGGCTGAACTTGACAAGGCCTTACGAGAGGCAAGAGAAGCGCGGTCTGAATCCAGAGCAGCCCATGAGGAGATCTGGCAAGCTGGGGAGATTGTGGCTGGCAAGCCCTTTTTGCTACAGGCTAAGTTCGGAGATCCGAACTATGCTCAGCTTAACCAAGTGTGGAGTTCTCCGGACAATTTTTTAGACTTGCCGAAGAGTTCTTCCGATGCGGCGCAGTTTTACCATGTGCAAGAGGGGTATGCAACGGAGAAGCTTTTCTGGTCACAATTTGGCGCGTTGAAGCGCCCTCTGTTGCTGAATGAACAAATGTCCCAGTGGGCCGAGCTGCATAGGATATTCGGCGCTGCCATGAAGAACGTCATAGTCCGGTTGTGGCCGACTGAACCTATTCCGAGTAGTTACTTCGGCCTGGTGCAGCGGCTTGTTGATGCAGTGGCGCGTATGGATGCTGTGAAGCGGTCGGTGTGCATTAAAGGTGCACGGATGGCCTTCGCCCAAATCAAGACATTCTAGGGGAAGATGAAGGCCATCGATGTGGCGGCGAAGAGTCCACACAAAGGCAAAGACCGTCCGGAACCGGAGCATTATTTTGAAGACGTCCTAGAGGCCACCCGCTTTATAGATGTTCAGTGCTCGAAAGACATAATGTTCGAGTGATGTGTACAAGTGTTGTAACAGACAACTTTATGGTTAATCTGTTTTCATCTTTTGCTCGAAAGCTTGTATTCCTCCTGTGCGGCCATTTTAATGTAATCTGAATGTTTTCCAATTGTCGGCTTCAGCCCCCTCGTACAAAATACGGGGGTGTTCGGAAAAGCATCGAATCACTCTTTATCCAACGTCTCGGTCCATAAAGGAGGTGATAATGTGGCGAACCAGGCAATCGGACTATAGGGCGTTAACACTTTCACTTAGCCATAGGAGTTTTATGGCGGGGCTACGACATAGGCCCTGGTATGTATGCGGCGTATTATAATTTTTGTGCCTTACATGTTTTGATCTGAAAAAGATCCTTCGTGTGACACGGAGAATCGCTAAAGATTAGAGTAAGTCGTCAAGTGGTTGACCAGCTCTCGCCGCATCATGACAGTCAGTTTTCGGCTTTCTCTACTAAGGTGCTCATCCGGTCAAAGCCAGGGCACAATCGCAGTAGTTCTCCCTTTACTACCCTAGCCGATAAAGCAGAACGTAGGGTAGCAAGCACAGGAGCCGGGCAACCCAACTATTGACCAAAGACAATGATTCGGAGCTGATGCATATAAGGCCAAACTTGCGATGCCGAAATACGCTATAGAGCTGTTCAGACTTTTATTGGCGACTCATTTGTTCCCATACCGAGCCCCTGGCAGATTATGCCGAGGTGCGTCTTGTAACACCGCCGTTACGCCTGTACTCATTGTAGAAAGAGTATGGAAGATTAGTTCGGATGAAGTTTAGTAGGAGTGGAGCAATGATAAATTCATATATATAAAAAGAAGAGAAAAACCACAACCCCGCTAATTGACATGCTCGGGGTCGGGAACGGAGGAAAAAGGCATAGTACAGGCTCAAAATAAAGAGTGCGGTCTACAAAAAAGTTGTTTTGGACCTCCTGTCGCACGTCTGCGCCGCCCGTCCTCTGGGAGGGGAGTCCTTAACAGAAGTGGCCCCTTAGGTGAGTGTACGGATCCGAACTCCGATAGAGTCCGATTAGATGTTGTCCTGATGGTCACCTGTTTTGAAGAGATAATAAAGAAAAATATGGAAAACAGATAAAAAACGTTACGGGAATGTTTCCAGGGTTGCCTGTATTGTGCTTCCGCCGGTGCCCATGGTATCTTGAGAACGTAGTGATGTACGCGTGGTGTGAATCTTGCCAGTATAGCGGGTGGGTGGCGGCAGCCAAACTGCTATTTCCGTTCTGGGAGTGGTTGAAGTTTGGAGGGAAACTGTTTCTGGCCCCTGGTGTTCGGCTGGCGAGCCGCTCCGTCGTCTTTATTGCCTGGTGGCCTCCTCCCATTGTGTTCGCCGTTAAGCTTGCCTGCCTGCTTAAAGACCCAACCGTTTCTGTTGGTGTGATTAGCTGGCTTATCAGGGTGACCGTGCATCTGACAAGGTCGGTCCAATATCCTGTCGAGGGTGGATGGTCCATCCTGGTTTGCCTTGAATGGCTTATTCCGTTGACCAGGTTTTGGATTGTGAAATCCGGAGTTGACCGCTCTGTCTCGGATTTCGGAAGTGCCTGGGTCGCTGGCGTTGTTGCTTTTACGAGTGAGCCAGTTTTCTTCTCCCGCACAAAATCGAGTCATTAGAGCAGTAAGGGCTGTCATGGATTTAGGTCCTTCCTGGCCGAGGTGACGTGCTAGCCATTCATCCCGGACGCTATATTTGAAGGCCGCAAGGGCTTCCGCGTCCGGACAGTCGACAATTTGGTTCTTTTTGACTAAGAACCTAGTGCAGAGTTCCCTGGCTGACTCGCCAGGCTGTTGGACAATATGACTTAAGTCATCGGCATCTCGTGGCCGAACATATGTTCATTGGAAGTTGTCACGAAAAGCGTCTTCCAAATCTTCCCTGCTGCCAATAGAATTTTCTGGCAAACTGTTTAGCCAATACTGTGCTGGCCCCTTAAGCTTGAGAGGCAGGTATTTAATGGCATGAAGGTCGTCTCCGCGAGCCAGGTGGATATAGAGGAGGTAATCCTCAATCCATACTGCGGGATCTGTTGTTCCATCGTATGATGCGATGTTGATGGGTTTAAACCCGTCTGGAAATTCATGCTCCATTACCTCGTCGGTGAAGCAAAGAGGGTGCGCGGCTCCTCTATGTTGGGCCACACTGTGAAGCACCTCCGGCGGACTCTGCTTACGGTTTTCGGACTGAGCGTGCTCGGGTCTGTTGTGTCCGAATAGATAACCGTTATTACTGGCCGGGGCATGTCTCCGCGATCTGTGTGTCGATTTTGTGTGTCCTGTTCTACCCTCCAGGTCTTGTTGGATGTCGCGAGTGTTCCCCCAGGCTTCTTTATTCTTGCTTGGACGGCCGGATGGGTTGGTATGGCGCTCTGCTTGGGCTGCTGCTTTGTCCGGATCGAACTGTGGTCGGCCTACCGGCTTATTCGATGGTGGTGTGGGCTCCAACGCCTTGCCATTGTATTGAGGGAGCCACCTACAGTTGTGGTGGCTTTTGTCTGGGCCGCTAAGGCCATATTCTTCGGCGGCCAGGACCTCGGTCCATTTATCATTGAGCAGATCTTGGCTTGCTTGAAGCTGCAGCTGCTTTATTCTTAGATTCCTTGCCGTGGCTATTAGCCGGCGTTTAAGGCGCTCCTGGTCTAGAGGTTCCTCAGGCACGATGAATTCCTCGCTGCCGAGGCTTGAGGGAGTCCTGGATTAGGGGGTCCTCGGATAGCCGGCTATATCCTTTGGCCGGACTGTTGGACTATGAAGATACAAGATTGAAGACTTCGACCCGTGTCCGGATGGGACTCTCCTTGGCGTGGAAGGCAAGCTTGGCAATACGGATATGTAGATCTCCTCCCTTGTAACCGACTCTGTGTAACCCTAGCCCCCTCCGGTGTCTATATAAACCGGAGGGTTTAGTCCGTAGGACAACAACAATCATACCATAGGCTAGCTTCTAGGGTTTAGCCTCTACGATCTCGTGGTAGATCAACTCTTGTAATACTCATATCATCAAGATCAATCAAGCAGGAAGTAGGGTATTACCTCCATCGAGAGGGCCCGAACCTGGGTAAACATTGTGTCCCCCGGCTCCTGTTACCATCCGCCTTAGACGCATAGTTTGGGACCCCCTACCCGAGATCCGCCGGTTTTGACACCGACATTGGTGCTTTCATTGAGAGTTCCACTGTGCCGTCACCGTAAGGCTTGATGGCTCCTTCAATCATCGGCAACGATGCGATCCAGGGTGAGGTTTTCCTCCCCAGACAGATCTTCGTATTCGGCGGCTTCGCACTACGGGCCAACTCGCTTGGCCATCTAGAGCAGATCGAGAGCTACGCCCCTGGCCATCAGGTCAGGTTCGGAAACTTGAACTATACTGCCGACATCTGTGGAGACTTGATCTTCGACGGATTCGAACCCATGTCGGGTGCGCCGCACAATCACGACGAGCATGACGTAACTCTACCGTCGGACAGTGTTCGGGAGATCATAGCTGCAACTACTCCGGCCCTCAATCCGGAACAAATTGCGCCATCCGAGGACGGGTGGATAGACCCGCCATGGAGGCCGCACTTTCAGTGGCGATAGAGCCGAATACTGACTTCACCCCTTACGAGAGCTGTGTTGCCGAACCATTGGATTCGTCCCCGGCCACGGGCTCCGAGCCGCCTGCGTCCGTGCCTATCGAATCCGATTCGGCACCGATCATGGAGTTTACCTCCGCGGATATCTTTCAGCATTCGCCTTTTGGCGGTGTGCTAAATTCATTAAGGTCTCTCTCCTTGTCAGGAGAACCTTGGCCGAACTATGTCCAGCTAGAATGGGATGCGGACGACGAAGAAATTCGCTCCCCACCCACCACCCACTCAGTAGCCACTGTCGATGATTTAACCGACATGCTCGACTTCGACTCCGAAGACATCGACGGTATGGACGACAATGCAGGAGACGAACAGGAACCACCGCCCACAGGGCGCTAGACCACCACCTCATCATATGATATATACATGGTGGATGCCCCCAAAGAAGGCGATGGCGATAAGACAACGGAGGATGACCCCTCCAAGAAGTAACCCAAGCATCGACGTCAGCGGCGCCGCTCTAAGTCCCGCCATAGCAAAAATAGTGATACCGGCACAAGAGACAATAACATTCCGGATAGTGCCGAAGACGACGACAATCCCCTCCAGCTAGATTTAGAGCAGGACGATGAACAAGCTAGCCCTCCAGAACAGGCAGCAGATGGAGAAACGGAGGATGACAATTACATGCCTCTCTCCGAAGATAAGGTGAGCCTCGGCGACGAAGAATTTATCGTGCCTGTGGATCCCGTCGAGCAGGAGCGCTTCAAGCGCCGGCTTATAGCCACAGCAAATAGCCTGAAGAAAAAGCAACAACAGCTTCGAGCTGATCAAGATTTGCTAGCAGACAGATGGACCGAAGTCCTTGCGGCCGAGGAATACGAACTCAAACGTCCCTCCAAGAGTTACCCAAAGCGCAGGTTGCTACCCCGACTCGAGGAGGAAGCATTGAAACCTACATCACCAGCGTACGATGCGGCTGATCGGCCACCTCGTGGCCGAGACAGAGAGGCATTTCAGCCTCAAGTTCAGCCTACACCCCACCGCCACTCAAACAAAAATACCAAGGCCCGGGGAAACACGCGGGACCTGCGAGACGTATTGGAAAACAAGGCAAAACATGCAAGATCGATCTACGTATGACGGGGGCGCGCACCAACACGGGACGATGACTGTCACGCCGGATACACTAAAAGTAAATCCGGTCGGGCCAAATACGGCAGACAAGACTCATATGAACTGCGTCGTGATATAGCCCGACACAGAGGCGCCGCACACCCCCTATGCTTCACTGATGAAGTAATGGATCACGAATTCCCAGAGGGTTTTAAACCCGTAAATATTGAATCATATGATGGTACAACATATCCCGCGATATGGATCGAGGATTTCCTCCTCCACATCCACATGGCTCGTGGTGATGATCTACATGCCATCAAGTACCTCCCACTAAAACTCAGGGGACCAGCTCGGCATTGGCTGAATAGCATGCCAACAGACTCCATTGGCAGTTGGGAGGATTTGGAAGATGCATTCCTTGACAACTTCCAGGGCACTTATGTGAGACCACCGGATGCTGATGACTTGAGCCATGTAACTCAGCAGCTAGGGGAATCGGCCAGGCAATTCTGGACATGGTTCCTAACTAAGAAAAACAAAATTCTCGACTGTCCGGATGGAGAGGCCTTAGCGGCATTTAAGCATAACATCCGTGACGAGTGGCTTGCGCGGCACCTCGGCCAGGAGAAGCCGAAGTCTATGGCAGCCCTCACGACACTCATGACCCACTTTTGTGCGGGCGAGGATAGCTAGCTGGCTCGCAGCAACAACACATCAAGGAATCTGGGCACTTCAGATACCAAAGATAATAATGGCAGACCACGTCGTAATAGACATAAGCGCCGCAACAATGGCGATAACGCCGAAGATACGGCAGTCAATGCCGGATTAAGTGGCTCTAAATCCGGTCAGCGGAAAAAGCCATTCAAAAGAAGTACTCCGGGCCCATCCAGTTTGGACCGCATACTCGATCGCTCATGTCAAATTCACGGCACCCCCGACAAGCCAGCTAACCACACCAACAGAGAATGCTGGGTGTTCAAGCAGGCTGGCAAACTGAACGCCAAAAAAAAGGACAAGGGGCTGCATAGCGATGATGAGGAGGAGCCCCAGCTGCCGAACACGGGAGGACAGAAGAGGTCCCCCCCACAAGTGAAAACGGTGAACATGATATACGCAACCCACATTCCCAAGAGGGAACGGAAGTGTGCACTAAGGGACGTCTATGCGATGGAGCCAGTCGCCCCAAAGTTCAACCCATGGTCCTCTTGTCCGATCACCTTCGATTGTAGGGACCTCCCACTAGTATCCGACATGGCGGATCTGCCGCATTGGTCCTTGACCCCATCATCGACGGATTTCACCTCACTCGAGTCCTCATGGACGGCGGCAGCAGCCTGAACCCGGTCTATCAGGATACAGTGCGCAAAATGGGTATAGACCCCTCGAGGACCAAACCCACTAAAACCACCTTTAAAGGTGTTATCCCAGGTGTAGAGGCCCATTGCACGGGCTCAATCACACTGGAAGTGGTCTTCGGATCTCCGGACAACTTCCGAAGCGAAGAGTTAATCTTCGATATCGTCCCGTTCCGCAGTGGCTATCACGCACTGCTCGGGCGAACCGCATTTGCCAGATTCAATGCGGAACCTCATTATGCATACCTCAAGCTCAAAATGCCAGGACCTCGTGGGGTTATAACAGTCAATGGAAACACAGAACGCTCGCTCCGCACGGAGGACCACACTGCGGCCCTCGCAGCTGAGGCACAAAGCAGCCTTCTAAGGCAAACCGCCAATTCGGTGATAAAGCCCATGGACACCTTCAACTGAGTCCGGAGTAACCTGCAACAGGATCGCCTGGCATGTTCAGAGCTTGCCTAGCAATTCGGCCCCCGTCCTAGTCCCAGTCAAGTGACGAAATCTGTGTCGCGCGTACATAATTACGCACTAAAAATAGGCGGGGGCACGACCAAGGCATATCCCACAATGCGGCTCAACCGCCCCAGGGGCTGTATACCTTTATCATTTCCTCTCTTTCAGGACCTTACTCTCTGGAAGCCCTTTCCGGCAGCCTGATTGCTGGACACATTACGGGAAGGAACAACCAAGGAAGCAAGAAGCTAAGACGTACGAGGGAATCCCCAGGTGGTCTCTGATAACAATCGAAGTACCCGTTTTTTAATACCCATACGCAGCTTGCCCTTGGATAGGACATGTCAAATAGTCCTATTTTTTTGCTTATTGCACTACTTGTATCAGTACGCTTCGACGTATTATTTAAATAACAATGCATATCATTAGTCTATTATTGCATTACCCTTCTTTTTTCTTGTCTGTTAATTTACGACAACTTGCACCCGTACATTCTTGTATGACCAGTACACCAGGGGTGTCATTATACCCCATAATACGGCGTGAGAAGTCCGAACACTTTCGACTGTGCGGCACCCCGAACTTATAGCATTATATGCATCAGCTCCGAATCATGTCTTGGGTCAATAGTTGGGTTTGCCCGGCTCCCATGTTTTGGTGCCTTACGTTCTGCAATATCGGCTAAGGTAGCGCTGGCAGAACTACTGCGATTGTGTCCCGGTTCTTCCGGACGAGCACCTCAGTAGAGAAAGCCGAAAACTGACTGTCATGATAAGGCGAGAGCTAGTCGCTGTTCGAGAGGTCTCAAGTCCTTAAAGAATTTTTCCGCTTCGGGCGAGGAGTCGGCCTTGCCCGACTTAGGCGTATATAGCGCCCCAAATTCGGCATTCTTAATACTAGGGGCTTCGCCAAAATTTAAAATTGTAGACTTCTATGGCTAAGTGAGAGTGATAAAGCCTTATAGTCCAATTGCCTGGTTTGTTGTGCTGAACACCTCCCTCGAAGGACCCAAAATTGGGATAAAGAGTTCTCAGGTTTTTCCCGAACACCTCAGTACTAGTTACATGGGGGCAGAAGCCGACGACTGGCCAACTCTCAGATTTTATAAACGGCCGCACAAAAGGTAATATTTTAAATTCAAAAGCGTTGCATAGCGCAAATGAACTCGTTTTACATTACAGGATCACATGAGTACGTTCATTCAAATATTACATCTTTAGCACATTCCTCCGCCACAAGGCGGGAACCCTTCAGGACACTTTCATAATACTTTTCGGGGTGGCGATGCTCCTTGCCTTCCGGCGGCCCCTCCTTCACCAGCTTTACGGCGTCCAGCTTCGCCCAGTGCACCTTTGCCCGGGCAAAAGCCCTGCGCGCACCTTCGATGCAGATGGACCGCTTTATGACTTCGAGCTGTGGGCAGGCATTCACAAGCGGCCTCACCAGACTGAAGTAGCTGTCAGGCAGGGGATCGCTAGGCCACATCTGGACTACAAGACCCTTCATGGCCTGTTCGGCCGCCTTGTGGAGCTCGACCAGTTGCTTCAGCTGGTCGCTCAAAGGCATTGGGTGTTCGGTCCCAGTATACTGAGCCCAGAACAACTTCTCCATCGAGCTCCCCTCCTCAGCCTGGTAAAACTCCACGGCATCCAACACACTGCGGGGAAGATCTGCGAACGCTCCTGGAGAGCTCCGAACTCGGGTAAGTAAAAGGAAAGTTACCTTCACATTCTTGCTTTGCATAATGAATGCCTTACCCGCTGCTATCTTCTTCACCGCCTCAATCTCCTGGAGGGCCTTGTGGGCTTCAGCCTTGGCATTTTGTGCGCTTTCAAGGGCCTTCGCAAGCTCAGACTCTCGCGTCTTAGAGTCAAGCTCCAAGGACTCGTGTTTTTTGGCGAGAGCCTGGAACTCTTGCTGCACCTCGCCTACCCGGGCTTCTTGCTTTTCTCGCTCCGTACGCTCCTGGGCAGCTTTGTCTTCGGCCTCGGATAGCGCCTTCTTCAGGGTCGCCACTTCGGTCGTGGCCCCTGGCAAATTCATGATGATCCTATAATTTTACAACCAAATTTCTTTTTAATACATAGGCAGGGTATCGCTTACCTTTGTTCTCTTCGAGATGCCTCTTGGTAAGGCCGAGCTCTTCCTTGGACCGCTCAAGGTCCTGCTTCAGTGCAGCGACCTCCACAGTGTGTGCGGTAGCAGCCAGCAATGAAGCCTGCATATGCACATAGACATATTCTGATTAGACTCCTGAGTCATTATTTGATCCTCTATTCGGCCTTTCTTCGCGAACGCCAAACAGAGCATCAGGGGCTACTGTCTATGCGGTAATATTTTCCTATAATTGGATTACTTACCTGAAAGCCTGTTAGGAGGTTGGCACAAGCTTCAGTTAGTCCGCTTTTGGCGGACTGAACCTTCTCGATCACCGCACTCATGATAGTGCGGTGCTCTTCGTCGATGGAAGCGCCGCGAAACGCTTCCAGCAAGTTGTCCGGTGCCTCTGGATGGACAGAGGCCACCGGCATGGGCAGCTTGCCCCTCTTAACGGGGGGTCACCTGACAGAGTCCGGAACCACTGGAGGTTCCGGTGCAGTGTTCAGCTGGACGCCGAACTCGGAGCCCGTGGGAGACTTGCTCCCTTTGCGCCCAGGGTCCGGAATATCGCCTCGAGGCGCCTCGAGTTCTACCTCCCCTCGGCTCGGTGCCCTTTGAGACAACACCTCGACGTTGTCTATAGGGCGAGGGGTGGAGGCGGTCGGAAGTGAATCGCGATTCATATCCGACAGGTCCAAAGAACCATCCGACGAAGATACGTCGATACGGGCTCGGGACGGACTGCATAATCATGTTCGGTGTCATGAGAAGCAGTGAAATAAAAACATACCATGAATTACTATGGTATCCGGATACTTACGACTTCGCCAGGGGCTTGTCCCTGGGCAGCCACTCATCGTCGCTGTAGGCAGCCGTCGTGGAGCAGTCCGGAAGGAGGGTCCTTCCCTTCTTGGACCCTTCGGCCTCCCCGGTTGGGGCGGCCTTCCTTTTCTTGTCTCCCCCGGCTGGGGGGGGGAGAACTTTCCTCTTCCTCCTCCTTGTTTCGTGGGAGGAGTGTGCCTCGGAGTTTTCGGACGATGAGTCCGATATAACCTTGCGCCGGAGACCCTTTCGGGTTCCCGTGGCCTTCTTCTTGCCCTTCTTCACCGGCACCTCGTAAGGCGCCGGGACCAGCATCTCCGTTAGGAGAGCATTTGCTGGATCCTCAGGCAGGTGGGCTGGGCAATTGATCTGCTCCGCTGTCTCTACCCAGTCCTGTTAATGGCATGGAGGCTTAGATCCCGCACATGATTAAACTGGGGAAAATAAACATCCTGTGAGATATAAATAACTTACCAGATTGGCATGGCACTTTGCGCTGAGTCCGCGGTCCTCGGTAAGGGGAGGAGGTACCTCGGCCCCCTTGACCAGCACCTTCCAGACGTCCTTGTATGTCGTGTCGAAGAGCTCTCGCAGCGTTTGATGCTCGGCCGGGCCGAACTCCCACAAATTGAATGCCCTCGTTGACACGGGAGGATCCCGCGGAAGAGCATGACCTGGACCACGTTGACAAGCTTGATTTTCTTGCTCATCATGTTTCTAATGCATTTCTAGAGTCCGGTCAGCTCCACCGATGAACCCCAGGACATGCCCTTCTCCTTCCAGGAGGTGAGCCGCGTGGGGATTCCGGATCAGAATTCGGGGGCCGCCACCCAGTTGGTGTCGCGTGGCTCGGTGATGTAGAACCACCCCGACAACCACCCCTTTATGGTCTCCACATAGGAGCCTTCGAGCCAGGTGACATTAGGCATTTTGCCCACCATGGCGCCTCCGCACTCCGCTTGTTGGCCGACCACCACCTTCGGCTTAACATTGAAGGTCTTCAGCCACAGGCCAAAGTGGGGCCTGATGCGGAGGAAGGCCTCGCACACGAGGATAAACGTCGAGATGTTGAGGATGAAATTGGGGGCCAGATCGTTAAAATCCAGACCGTAGTAGAACATGAGCCCGCGGACAAATGGGTGGAGGGGAAATCCCAGTCCGCGGACAAAGTGGGTAAGGAAAACCACCCTCTCATGGGGTTCGGGCGTAGAGATGATCTGCCCCGCATCTGGCAGCCGGTGTGCGATGTCCGCGGCCAGATATCCGGCTCCCCGTAGCTTTGTGATGTTCTCCTCCGTGACGGAGGAGACCATCCACTTGCCTCCCGCTCCGGACATGCTTGGAGTGGTTTGAGGGGAAGAACGCGAACTTGGGTGCTGGAGCTCGAGTGCGCAAGAATGGCTGAGCAAGGAGGAAGAAGGCGTGAGTAAAAAGAGGAAACCTTGTCCCTTTATAGGGGCGGAGGAAACTATACGCCTCCCCGCCTGCCTAGTAAAACTCGCATATTCCCCAAGCGCCGTAATTGATGGCGCGGTTGGGTTACCCACATCCGTATTGATGAGAATCCCGCGATAAGGGGCACGATCTCTGCTTCGACAAGACGTGCCAAGAAAACCGCCTCGCAATACGTGCAGTAGCTGGTTGAGCAAAACGGTTCGAATAATGACCGGGCCGTGGTATGATGTCATGGTGCTGAGCGTGGCAGCAGATTAGATTTGTGAAAATATTATGCTCACTACGGTGGTATGTGGAACTGTTTTGCAGAGCCAGACACTATCCTTGTGTTCAAGATCTTCTATGGAGTATTCGGAGGGAGAACCCGCCTTGCAATGCTGAAGACAAATCTGCATGCCGGACTCATCGTCATTGAAGCCTAGTTCAGGGGCTACTGAGGGAGTCCTGGATTAGGGGGTCCTCGGACAGCCGGAGTATATCCTTTGGCCGGACTGTTGGACTATGAAGATACAAGATTGAAGACTTCAACCCGTGTCCGTATGGGACTCTCCTTGGCGTGGAAGGCAAGCTTGGCAATACGGATATGTAGATATCCTCCCTTGTAACTGATTCTGTGTAACCCTAGCCCCCTCCGGTGTCTATATAAACCGGAGGGTTTAGTCCGTAGGACAACAACAATCATACCATAGGCTAGCTTCTAGGGTTTAGCCTCTACGATCTCGTGGTAGATCAACTCTTGTAATACTCATATCATCAAGGTCAATCAAGTAGGAAGTGGGGTATTACCTCCATCGAGAGGGCCTGAACCTGGGTAAACATTGTGTCCCCCGCCTCCTGTTACCATGCGCCTTAGACGCACACTTCGGGACCCCCTACCCGAGATCCGCCGGTTTTGACACCGACAAGGATCTCCTCTTCCTCGGAGAGTGGGAGATAATTACTATCCTCCGAGTCTCCGTATATGACTTGTTCATCAGGGCTATCTTGCCCGCTTTCCTGGTCCTCCTGTTCGGATCCTGTGTCAACAGGGTCTTCATTGTCTGGAGTATTATCACCTCCGGTTCTAGTATTGTTTTCTCTTGAGTGACGTGACTAAGAGTGTCGCCGGGGGCGCAGGTGTTCGGACTGTGTACCAGGAGGCTTATCCTCGACTGGATCCTCCTTGTCATTGTCGAGATCGTCGTTGGGTGTGTCTACCATACACACGTCATACCAGGAAGTGGTCGCCCCGCGTCTAGCGGATAGTAAGCTCTGGCCTTGCCCCTGATCTTCGTCCCGACCGTCGGTGTCTTCGGAGCAGGGGTCAGGCGTTTTCGTTGGGTCTTCGGCGATGGCTATGAAGTGGGTGGCGGGTGGGAAGCAAAATTCTCCATCATCCGCCGTAAGGTCAAACCGAACATAGTTCGGCGACGAGCCGTCTGCCAGGGATAGGTTTTTTAGTGAGTTTAGTAGGTCGCCCATGGGCAAGTGTTGGAAGTTGTCCGCGGCGCTGAACTTGAAGATCGATAGCCGATCGAGTTCGGTATCCGCAGGCTCGCAGGGTTCGGAACTCGGTACCGGAGACAAGTCCGGGGTTCCATTGATGCAAGTATTGTACGAAGTGGAATCTGCATGCGGCTCCAACGCCTCCGAATCAGTAGCCCCCGTGATGGGGTTGAGTTTCCCATCTTCGGACGACTTGATCTGTTCCAGATCTAAGGACAGAGTTGTTACAGGAGCCATCTCCTGGATGCGGCCCGATGACAGGTTTAAGCCATGTTCATCGGGGCGAAGGGGAGCGGTTGCCGCGGTCTCGAATCCGTCGAAGATCAAGTTGTAACACCCCGGATGTAACTTTCCATATTTGTAACTCCAACTCGTGCCATTTTTGGCTATGTGTTATGATATTCCCTCCGTGGTTGGGTTTTGTTTTTCGTTTTGCATTTTTGTTCATGTCATGCATTTCATATCATGTCATCATGTGCATCTCATTTGCATACGTGTTCGTCTCATGCATCCGAGCATTTTCCCCGTTGTCCGTTTTGCAATCCGACACTCCCACATGCACCGGCGCATCCCTCTTGTCTCTTTTCGTGAGTGGGTGTTAAACGTTCTCGGAATGGACTGAGGTTTGTCAAGTGGCGTTGGTATACCACCGGTAGACCACCTGTCAAGTTTCGTTCCATTTGGAGGTCGTTTGATGCTCCTACGGTTAACTGGGTAACCGCAAAGGCCTTTTGTGTATTGCAGCAAAAAAACCCCTCCAAACAGTCCAATAACCCCTCTACGTCCCCTCCATGCTCTCGGTCCTTCGATCACGATCGTGTGGGCGAAAACCGCACACCATTTGGACTCTCCTAGCTCCCTATGCCTATATAAGCACCTCCCCCTCCGAAATTTGCGTCCAAACCCTAGCCTTCTCCTCCCTCTCGCCCGGCGGACATGTCCGCGTGCCGCCGGACGAAACCCGCCGCTGCCCCGCTCCAGTGAGAGGCCGCCACGTCAGCACCGCACCGTCCCACCGCCACCGGCCCGCCGGCCCCCGCGGTCCGCGTCCACGCACCCGCGGCCGCCCGCGCCCCACACGGCCTCCTCCCGCGGCTCCGCCGGCGACCTTGCCGCCTCTCCGCCGCGCCCCGTTCCTCCGACGCCGGCGCCGCCCGCGTCTGCCGCGCGCCCCGGCTCCCCGCGCCCGAGGACGCCGCCTCCTCGACCACCGGCGCCTCCCCGAGCTCTACTCCGGCGCCCTCCTCCTTCCCCATCTCCGGCGAGCACCCCGGTCGTCCTCGGTTCGCGGCCCGATCCAGATCCAGAGACGGTTGACTCCCCCCCCCCCCGCCCCGAAATTATCTCAAGTCCTGAAAATATTGCATTCTGGTGCATACTTTGACCTACCATAACTCTTTGTATACTGCTCCGTTTCGTGCGTGTAATATATCGAAATGTTCATTACGAGATGCTCTTCACTTTCTTCCATTGTTGCACGCCCATTTGAGTCCATATTAATAGCCAAATCTCTAGTGCAAGAGTGCTATATGATGTTTACTGCTGTTACTTATCAGAACTTGATGTTTTGTTATTTTTGTTGCATTTGATGTGTGCATCTTATAGGCATGAGCTCTACAGGTGTTTTGATCTATGTCATGCCATCTTTACAGAGGTGTATGCCATGTACTTTTGTGAGGTATGTGGTGACTAGCACAAGCATGCAAACTAGGCTTCGTGATGTTTCTGTTTTCAGGGACTTAGGATTTTGCCGTCTTTTATCTGCTGTTATTTTGTTGCTACGTATGCATGTGGCTACAAAGAGATCCTTGCTTATTTTGAGCATGTTCAATAAGGATGTTTTGTAGATATAGTTGTGCTCTATCCATCCATGCCCCTGCTTGCAATTATGGAGTGCCATAGCATGTCTCAATCTTGCTCTACTTTTGCTATAAAATGTTTCTAGCAGAATGTCAACATGATATTCAATTTTGCCAAGGTTGTTGTAGTTGATCCATACATGATATGAACTTTCTCTTGCCATGGATAGCTTCATAAACATGCCATGTTTCTGTAGGTATGCTTGCTTTGTCATGAATTGCTTTGTGATGAGTGAATCAAGCTCACCAAGATGCCTTCATAATTCTGTTAATGCCATGCTCCGTTTTCTGCTAAGTCTGAAACCTGTTAACGAAACTTGCGATGGGAATTTTGTTCTATGCATTTAGTAGATTCATGCCATGCCTTGTTTTGGTATGTTAAGTTCCTGTAGCATGTGTTTTGCTTGCTCTGAACATTGCTACCTGATGCTGTTTCTGCCATGTCCAGTAATTTCACCAAGTCTGTGAAGCTGAAATCTTTTGCACTTTTGCCATGCTTGTTTGAACCTGTTATGGTGTGATCTAGCCGTAGCTGAGTGTTCATCTTTTGTCAAGCATCTCCTGTAGATTACTTTAATATGCTTTTTTGCTATGTTGGGGTGCTGTAGCATAGTTACATGATGTATTCTATGTGCTATCATGCTGTTAATCGCAGAACCGTGTCATACTTGTTTTGCTTGCCATTTGCAAACCGTGCATCCGTTTCCGGTGATCTTTATATCGATTTCGATCGAAATCATATCATATTTCCAGTGGCATACTTGTTTTGCCAAGTTACTGCCTTGTTCATCCTTTTTCTTCCGGAGCACGCATACGCATCACATATCATATCTCGCATATCATGCATCTATTGCATCATGTTGCTTGTGCATTTCCGTGATTGATTGTGGTTCCTTTGCTTGTGTTCTTGCTGTGGGTAGAGCCGGGAGACGAGTTCGTGAACGAGGAACCTGTTGAGTACGCTTACGAGGATCAAGCTTTTGACAACTCTGAGAACCTTGCAGGCAAGATGACCATACCCTCGAAATCACTTCTATCTTTGCTTTGCTAGTTGTTCGTTCTATTGCCATGCTGCGCTAGCTACCACTTGCTATATCATGCCTCCCATATTTGCCATGTCAAGCCTCTAACCATCCTTTCCTAGCAAACCGTTGTTTGGCTAAGTTACCGCGTTTGCTCAGCCCTTCTTATAGCGTTGCTAGTTGCAGGTGAAGTTGAAGTTGGTTCCATGTTGGAACATGGATATTTTGGAATATCACAATATCTCTTATTTAATTAATGCATCTATATATTTGGTAAAGGGTGGAAGGCTCGGCCTTATGCCAGGTGTTTTGTTCCACTCTTGCCGCCCTAGTTTCCGTCATACCGGTATTATGTTCCTTGAGTTTGCGTTCCTTACGCGGTTGGGTGATTTATGGGGACCCCTTGACAGTTCGCCTTGAATAAAGCTCCTCCAGCAAGGCCCAACCTCGGTTTTACCATTTGCCACCTAAGACTTTTTCCCTTGAGTTTTCGCGAGCCCGAGGGTCATCTTTATTTAAACCCCCGGACCAGTGCTCCTTCGAGTGCTGGCCCAAACCGAGCGATGTCGGGCGCCCCCTGGGCAACCAGGGTCTATGCCAACCCGACGTCTGGCTCATCCGGTGTGCCCTGAGAACGAGATATGTGCAGCCCCTATCGGGATTTGTCGGCACATTCGGGCGGCATTGCTGGTCTTGTTTTACCATTGTCGAAATGTCTTGTAAACCGGGATTCCGAGACTGATCGGGTCTTTCCGGGAGAAGGTTTATCCTTCGTTTGACCGTGAGAGCTTATAATGGGCTAAGTTGGGACACCCCTGCAGGGTATTATCTTTCGAATGCCATGCCCGTGGTTATGAGGCAGATGGGAATTTGTTAATGTCAGGTTGTAGAGAACTTGACACTTGACTTAATTAAAATACATCAACCGTGTGTGTAGCCATGATGGTCTCTTCTTGGCGGAGTCCGGGAAGTGAACACGGTTTGAGTTATGCATGAACGTAAGTAGTTTCAGGATCACTTCTTGATCATTTCTGGCTTCGCGACCGTTGCGTTGCTTCTCTTCTCGCTCTCATTTGCGTATGTTAGCGACCATATATGCTTAGTACCTGCTGCAGCTCCACCTCATTACACCATCCTTTCCTATATGCTTAAATAGTCTTGATCTCGCGGGTGTGAGATTGCTGAGTCCTCGTGACTCACAGATTCAACCAAAACAGTTGCAGGTGCCGACGATGCTAGTGCAGATGACGTAACCGAGCTCAAGTGGGAGTTTGATGAGGAACGTGGTCGTTACTATGTTTCTTTTCCTAATGATTAGTAGTGGAGCCCAGTTGGGATGATCGGGGAACTAGCATTTGGGGTTATCTTATTTTCATTTGGATTTGACCGTAGTCGGTCTATGTGTGGATTTTGGATGATGTATGAATTATTTATGTATTGAGTGAAGTGGCGATTGTAAGCCAACTCTCGTTATCCCATTCTTGTTCATTACATGGGATTGTGTGAAGATGACCCTTCTTGCGACAAAACCACAATGCGGTTATGCCTCTAAGTCGTGCCTCGACACGTGGGAGATATAGCTGCATCATGGGTGTTAGACAGGTCTCCATGGATGTCCGCGACGTAGTTTAGGCTTCCGAATCTGACCTGATGGTCAGGGGTGTAGCTATCGATCTGCTCCAGATGGCCGAGCGAGTTGGCCCGCAGTACGGAGCCGCCGAATACAAAGATCTGTCCGGGGAGGAAGGTTTCTCCCTGGACCACGTCATTACTGACGATTGAAGGGGCCATCAAACCTTTCGCCGACTTCACAGTGGAACTCTCAATGAAAGCACCAATGTCGGTGTCAAAACCGGAGGATCTCGGGTAGGGGGTCCCGAACTATGTGTCTAGGATCGATGGTAACAGGAGACGAGGGACACGATGTTTACCCAGGTTCGGGCCCTCTCTATGGAGGTAATACCCTACTTCTTGCTTGATTGATCTTGATGAATATGAGTGTTACAAGAGTTGATCTACCACGAGATCGTAATGGCTAAACCCTAGAAGTCTAGCCTATGAGTATATGGTAATGAGTCTGTTCCTATCCGGACTATGCTCTCCGGTTTATATAGGCACCGGAGAGATCTAGGGTTACATGGGGTCGGTTACATAGAAGGAAATCTTCATAATCGGTCGCCTAGCTTGCCTTCCACGCCAAGTAGAGTCCAATCCGCACACGGGTATAGTCTTCGGCCTTCGTATCTTCACAGCCCATCAGTTCGGCCCAATGGATAATAGGCTGGACGCCCAAGGACCCCTTAGTCTAGGACTCCCTCACTCGTTTCCCATTGCAAAGGATACTCCAAAACCCTGAGGGTACCGGCAGAATAGTGGAGTGGGCTTTGGAGCTATCCAGTTTTGGTTTGAAGTTTGAGAGCACATCAACTATTCAGAGCAGGGCGTTGGCAGACTTCATTGCCGAATGGACGCCAACCCCTGATGAGGAAGTAACAGAGACAGTTATCCCCGGCAAGGAATCGCCCCAAGAATGGGTTATGTATTTTGATGGTGCCTTTTCCCTGCAGGGTGCAGGAGCTGGCGTGCTTCTTGTCGCCCCCTCCGGGGAGCACTTGAAGTACATCGTCCAAATGCATTTTGCCCGGGAACAGGCAACCAACAATACAACTGAGTATGAAGGACTCCTTGCTGGGCTTAGGATTGCAGCTAAATTGGGGATCAAGAAGCTGATCATTCGAGGAGATTCACAACTTGTAGTGAGACAAGTCAACAAGGATTACCAAACTCCATTGATGAAGGCATACGTCAAGGAAGTGAGGAGATTGGAGGAGCACTTTGACGGATAGGAAACAGAGCACGTATCCCATGCGAAAAACAACATAGCTGATCATCTGTCGAAGTGTGCTGTGCAGAAGCTTCCTGTGGAACCAGGGACTTTTGTTCTCCATCTCACTCAGCCCTCCGTATCTCGAGCAACAATGGCCTAGAAGAGGAGAAAGTTGGACTACGGTAAGCCTCTCCCGGTAGAGCCGTCTGCTCCTGGCAGAGACCCTGCCGGAAACAACTCCTCACAGCCTGCCGGACCACCACCTCGAGCCGGGTCCATGAACCCCGCGAATGAGGCTTGTGCTCCCGCAGCAGAGGAGGTGTCGCTAGTCCTCGTTGCCAAGCCCCAGGCTCCAACTTGGGCAAGGCACATTGTCCACTTCCTCCAAACCGGAGAACTTCCTGGCGACCAAGATGAAGCTGAAAAAGTAGCCCGGAGGGCCAGTATTTGTCGATGACACTCTGTACAGAAGGAGGCCCAATGGTGTGAAATTGAAGTGTGTCTGCCGGGAAGAAGGAAAGGAACTGCTGGGTGAGATTCACAAAGGAATGTGCGGCTCCCACATTGGATCAAGGGCATTAGTTGGGAAAGCATTCTGGCAGGGATTCTATTGGCCCACAGCCCTCCAAGATGTAGTCGAGCTAGTCACGACATGTGAAGCCTACCAGTTCCAGTCCAAGAAAACACACCTGCCTGCCCAAGATCTTCAAACAATCCCTCTATAATGGCCATTTTCGGTCTGGGGGCTCGATATCCTCGGCCCCTTCCCCCGAGCAATCGTGGGCTTTGAATTCTTTTTCGTTGCCATCGACAAGTTTACAAAGTGGCTGGAAGTGACTGTCGTGAGAAACGTGACTGCTCAGTCAGCTATCAAGTTCTTGAAAGAATTGGTGTGTTGTTTTGGAGTTCTGGCAAGGATCACCACCGACAAAGGCACCCAGTTCACGAGCTGCACCTACATGCAGTATGTTCATGCCCTAGGATGCAAGATCTCATTCGCCTATGTGGCACACCCCTGGAGCAATGGACAAGCTAAGAGGGCAAACGCTGAAGTGCTACATGGACTCAAGACGAGAAATTTTGATATGCTGCAGAAGCACAGCAGGCGGTTGATCGAGGAGCTGCCGGTAGTTCTCTGGTCCCTCAGAGTGATACCAAACCGAGCTACCGGGCAGACTCCCTTCTCCCTAGTCTACGGGGCAGAAGTAGTTATCCCCACGGAACTCATTTACGGGTCACCTCGAGTGCATGCCTACGATGAAGTAGCGCATGATCAGCACCGGCGTGACGACGCTGTGCTACTCGAGGAGAATCGTCTTCGGGCTGCTACGCGTGCTGCACGCTACCAGCAAGCCCTGCGTCACTATCATAGCCGCAGGGTTCATGCCCGGTGTTTTGAGGAATGTGACCTTGTCCTTAGGCGAGTTCAGTCCGCCAAGGGTACACACAAGCTGTCACCAAAGTGGGAAGGCCCTTACCGGGTAGTACGAGTCACCAGACCTGGCGCAGTCCATCTGGAGACCGGAGATGGCACACAATTGCAAAACTCATGGAATATTGAACATCTCCACAAGTTCTACCCGTAAGGCACGGCTGTCGGGCCCTGCCCGACAGCCACCCTTTTGTACAGGCCTTGCCTCAGCTACATGTAACCCCTTATACAAAGCCGGGGCGATGACCCCGAGCAAGAGAAAATAAAGAAGCACTGTGGGGGGCCCCCGACCAAGATTGCATGCATGCATGAGCATACCAATATCACTGCATAAGCATTTCATGAGCATTTGCATATGCATATATATAGGATCGAATCTTGCATTCATTCTCATCTGCATGAAGCTGCAGGTTCCTGTCGTGAACTTGGCTTCAACAAGGAACTGAGAAGATTGCCCGACACTACGAACCCCGGCAAGCCGAACATATAAGTTTTACCTCCTGTCCGTTAATGTTCTGTAAGGCTACAACTTGAGCATGAGAAAGGCTCGCCACTCTTTTGAGACTTATGTGCTCCCATCCATGACTCAAACGTTGCTTTGGTCAGAATGGTCGCAGTAGCCTTTGGAAAAAACAAGTTGGCGGGGGGTGGCCCCCTGTCTGTTCCCCGGTAGACACAGCTCTCCGGCAGACAAAGGGGGCGCTAGCAGGATAGCCTGCTGGGGAAAACTCATTTGTTTACATTAAAGACGCATCTCACCTCTGCATGGACATACACATGCACGAGTTCCCGGCAAGGTTCATCTTTTTCATTCAGATGCTAATACAAGTACAAGCATTACAGAACATGAACTCAAGTGATTACATTATTTGAATTAAAATCTGGCGATTGCCTACAAGTTTAAGATTGAAAAAAGATAAGTGCCCTGTAATGCCTTTGCCCCTGTCCATCTCCTACAGGAAGAGGTCGAAGAGGCCGGAGGCGGGCACAGCTGGGATTCCGCGCCTCCCTAGGGTCAGGATGGCGCTGCTCCCTAGCAAGGAGGAAGAAACCGGAGGGCAGGCATGGATGGTGACACTGCCAGAGGACCAGATGGGAGGCACGGAGTCACCGGTAAACACGACTCGTCGGAACGGTCGTCCCCGTTCTTGACGCGTCGTGGGTTGCCACTATCGTCCGCATCACTACCACCCGAAGACCTCAGCGCGACTGTCACGCCGGACGCCATGCTCTCTGGGTCTTCCCATAGAGAGCATGGTCGTCTCCAGGAGCCCTGATGTTAGAAGCCACCGCGCGTACCGGGAACGCATGAGAAAGCAAAGATCCTTCCTGCACGACAGGAAGACGACGCCCAGGAGGAGCCAGATTCGCCCCTATTAGCGATGAATCTCTTCCATGGCTCCTCCCAGTGCCGCAAGAGGAGGAAGAATGAGGAGTAGTTGACTACCATACGCCATGCCCACCTCGAGCCGCGACATGGTATCGTTCACGTCCCCTCCCACTGAAGTCAAGGCCATGGGCGGCCCGGCGTCAGGCACGCCAGGATCGCCACTCCCGGCGTTGTCGCCGCGCTGCCCGAGTCCCCCTTCCAGATCCAGGGGAGCTTCAAGATGGAGCCCGGGGCACGGCCCCAAGCCCTCTTTTCCAGCATGACCAGCAGAAGCAGGAGACAGAGGAGAATGGATGTGGGGTTGGATGACTCGCCCTCCTTCGCCCCTCCTTTTATAGGCGGGGCGGGGAGGGGGCTGCTCCATCAACGGGCGGCCACCGTCCTCCTCCACCAATTCAAGATGACCGGGCCATCATCTTGATGCTCTCCCGCACCACGCGCCTCCGTTACCTACCCCGCGCGATGCATACAACATATGTGGCCAAGGATAAGGGCGCAGTGGGAAGAGTAAATTGGCAATTTCTACCCCATGCGTTAAAGTCATTCACGGGCTATTACTGGAGCTACCCCACCACTATTGGCTTTACACAATGCGCGGGAAAACAGGAAACTGGCCCGGAATCAAGGCTAATGAAGAAGTAGAGAAGGCTGCAAGAGACCAGCCTCTTCAGCAACTCTGCTTGTGCACTTATTTGGCCCTACCCCGACGACGCTTGGCAGCGTGTTCGGGGCAGGCCCGGGGGCTTCTGTCGGTACAACAAACCCTGGGTCTGTTGCCCAGACTGTGCACAGGCACGAGAACAAGATTGAAGCACCAACCCAAGTCAGAATACAAAGGATCAAGAGATTTGAAGGACCAACATGCAGATCAGAGAGACCAAGATCGAGCCAGAGAAGCAGGATATCGCCAAGAGAAAGGCCTCTTTCCCGGGCCGGCGAGCCCGGCAAGGGGCGAGGCCACCCCCAGAAGCAAGCAATCGAAGTGCTCCAGCAGGGCCTGCTGGGGCTCACAGAAGCAAAACCACCTCACCAACCACTCAACCACGACCCACGTCGTCAATCAGTGCGGTGTCAAGCCGCGAAGTTACCGAGTGGCAGTCATTCGCCACATGGCTGCCTCTCCTTATAGGGAAAACCCACAGATGACACCCGTCCTGTGATGTTTCAAGAGAACAAGCACGGTGCTGGCAAGATAGCCCGGCAGGCCTTGCCAGGCAACCAGTGATGTGACACTAAGCAGTGCATTTAATGCATGCTGTCAGCCAGCAGAGTTAGGTATGATAGCACTGTTTGCTATCATATCAGTGCATGATGACTACTTTGCCATTGTGGTGACTCCTTGATCTATAAAAGGAGGTCCATGGCAACCGAAGAAAGGGTTAGAAGGTTGGATAAATCACAACCCCATACGCGCGTAATCGCTGCTGCCCCAAGGATAGCCCTGCCGGGCAAGTGTACTATGCTCCACCACCACCTTTTCCACCATCAATCCACCAAAGCAGGAGTAGGGTTTTACGCCTTGCGGCGGCCCGAACCTGGGTAAATTGCTTGTGTGATCCCTGCCGCGCTGCCCCACGCTCGTCTCCTCTTTGTGCAACGCGTCACCCCCCTGCCGAACCAGCAAGGGGCCTCCTACTCCCATAGGTGGCCGTGGTTTCCCGCGACACGTTGGGTGCAAGTATTTGTTTGTTTGTGTAGGTGCTATCATTTGAGACTTGTGTGTTCCTCCTACTGGATTGATACCTTGGTTCTTAACTAAGGGAAATATTTATCTCTACTTTGCTGCATCACCCTTTCCTCTTCAAGGGAAAAACCAAGCTCACGAAGTAGCAACTAGCTAGACGACTTCTTCTCTCTCTTCGATCTTTAATAGATTGTTCTCGTCATAGATCTATTCAATGTAATCTTCTTTTGCGGTGTGTTTGTTAAGATCCGATGAATTGTGGGTTTATACATTGTATTGAGGATCAAAGAGAGAGAAGAAGCCATCTAGATAATAGCTATGGACCCGTAGGTCTATGGTAAATTACTCACACATCATCGGAAGGGCAACAAGGTTGATGTAGAGCCCCTTTGTGGTCGATCCCCCCTCTAGCATATTACTCGAAAAGGCCTCCTAATGGGATCTTGTGAGAACAGAAGCTTGTGGCGGCAGAAAAATATTTTGGGTGGCTCTCTGTTGGTTTCCTGATTTTAGGGAATTTATAGAGGCGGAATTAGGTCAAAAGGATGCACGTGGGCCCCATAAGCCACCAGGGCGCGGCTACCTCTAGGCGTGCCCTGGTGCCTAATGGGCCACTCCTTCATCTTCTGGCCCTCTCCCCGAACTTCTATGATCTCTTATGTCCAGAAAAAAATCTCCAAAAAGTTTCGTGGCAATTGGACTTCATTTGGTACTGATATTCCGGAATTCGAAAAACGGGCAAAAAGCAATTGGCACTTGGCACTAAGTTAATAGGTTAGTCCCAAAAAATGATATATAATGACATATAATTGCATATAAAACATCCAAGATTGATACTATAATAGTATGGAACAATAAAAAACATAGATACGTTGAGACGTATCAAGCAACTCCAAGCTTAATTCCTGCTCGTCCTTGAGTTGGTAAATGATAGAAGCATAATTTTTTATGTGGGATGCTAACTAACATGTTCATCATGTAATCTCTCTTCTGTGGCATGAAGATTAAGATCCGAATGATTCAAAGCAATAGTCTATAGTTTGACATAAAAGCCATAATAATGAGGCATACCAACAAACAAGCATGGCTTTCAAAATATCAATGCTAAAGAACGTTATCCCTACAAAATGATATAGCCTTGTCATGCTCCATCTTCTTGACCCAAAGTATTTATCATGCACAACCCCGATGAGAAGCCGAGCAATTGGTTTATATTTTTTAATGCGCTTCAACTTTTTCAACTCTCACGCAATACATGAGTGCAAGCCATGGATATAGCACTATGAGTGGAATAGAGTATGGCGAAGGAGATAATTTGGAGAAGACAAAAAATGAGAAAGTCTCACATCGACAAGGCTAATCAACAGACTATGGAGATGCCCAACAATTGATGTCAATGCAAGGACTAGGGATTGCAATGCAATGGATGCACAATGAGCTATAAGTGTATGAAAGCTCAAAAAGAATACTAAGCGGGTGTGCATCCAACTTTCTTGCTCAAGAAGACCTCGGGCATTTGAGGAAGCGTGCAATATAAAAGCCAAGTTCTATAATGAAAAATTCCCACTAGTTATATGAAAATGAAAGCATAGGAGACTCTCTATATGAAAAACATGGTGCTACTTTGAAGCACAAGTGTGGACATGATAGTAACATTGCCCCTTATCTTTTTTTCTCTCATTTTCTCTCTTTTTTTGGTTGGGCTCTTTTTGGCCTCCTTTTCTGTTGGCTCTTTTTGGCCTTTCTTTTTTCGTCCGGAGTCTCATCCTGACTTGTGGGGGAATCATAGCCACCATCACCCATTCCTTACTTGGGAAAATGATATAATAATGAATATGATGATCATCACACTTCTATTTACTTACAACTCAAAAAATTACAACTCAATACTAGAACATAATATGACTCTATATGAATACCTCAGGCATTGTACCAGGATGTGCAATGATCTAGCATAACATGTACAAAAAATGATGAACAGTGGCTGAGCCACAAATACTATGTTAGCTATATGATCATACAAAGCAGTATGAAAATGATGATGCGTGTCATAATAATGGAACGTTGGAAGTTGCATGGCAATATTTCTCAGAATAGCTATGGAAATGCCATAATAGGTAGGTATGGTGGCTGTTTTGAGGAAGATATAACAACTTATGTGTGATAGAGCGTATCATATCACGGGGTTTGGATGCGCCGGTGAAGCTTGCACCACATGTGAAGGTGAGAAAGGGCAATGCACAGTACCTAAGAGGCTAGCAGATTGCAGAAAGGTGCGATTTTGTATAATCCATGGACTTACATTAGTCATAAAGAACTCACATACTTAATGCAAAAGTTTATTAGCCCTCGAAGCAAAGTACTACTACGCATGCCCCTAGGGGGATAGATTGGTAGGGAAAGACCATCGCTCGTCCCCGACCGCCGCTCATAAGGAAGATAATCAATAATAAATCATGCTCCAACTTCATAGCATAATGAGAGACTATACATGCATGCTTCAGGAATCATAAACCTTAACACCAATATTCTTACTAAACCACAATTACTCACTAGCACAACCCACATATTACCACCTTTATATCGCAAAACTATTGCAAGGAATCAAACTTATCATATTCAGTGATCTACATCAAAGTTTTTATTATATCCATCTTGAATACCTATCATATTGGGACCAAATTCATAACTTGTACTAATTGGCATTACTATTATAAACTCTCAAAAAGATATAAGTGAAGCATGAGAGTGCAACAATTTCTTTAAAATACAACCACCGCCATGCTCTGAAAAATATAAGTTTCTTTAAAATATAACCACCGTCGTGCTCTGAAAAATATAAGTGAAGCACTAGAGCAACTGCCTAGCTCAAAAGATATAAGTGAAGCACATAGAGTATTCTAACAAATCATGAATAATGTGTATCCCTTCAAAAAGGTGTGTCCAGCAAAGATGATTGTGACAAATTAAAAAGGCAAAAAAAGCAAAGACTCATATAATACATGAGGCTCCAAGCAAAACTCATATCATGTGATGAATAAAAATATAGCTCCAAGTAAAATTACCGATAGTTGGTAGAAGAAAGAGGGGATGCCTTTCGCGGCATCCCCAAGCTTAGATGCTTGGGAGTCCTTGAATATTACCTTGGGGTGCCTCGGGCATCCCCAAGCTTAGGCTCTTGGCACTCCTTATTCCTTCATCCATTGCGATCTCACTAAAAACATGACAACTTCAGCACACAAAAGTCAACAAGAACCTTCGTGAGATCCGTTAGTATAAGAAAGCAAATAACTACTTTAGGTACTATTGTAAACCCACTCATGTTTTATTATTGCACTATACCTACTTTATTCTAATTTCACCATGGCTTATACCCCCTGATACAATCCATAGATTCATCAAAACAAGCAAACAACGCAACAGAAACGGAATCTGTTAAAAACAGAACAGTTTGTAATAATTCAAACAATTACCATACTTCTGTAACTCGATTTTTTTGAAAAACTAGGAAAACGTGGGGAATTTTTATATCAATCATGTGCAAAAAATCAGAATTTTATCAGGCTCCAGCAAATTTGAACAATTCTGTTACTGGACGCAAAAGTTCCTGTTTTTGCATAGAATCAAAGCAAGTATCATCCAAATCGTCCCAAAGGCTTTACTGGCACAAACACTAATTTAAACACAAAAACAAAACCATAACAGTAGGATAATTGTGTGCACACAAAAAACGTAAAAACAAACAAAAAATTAAGATAACTATTGGGTTGCCTCCCAACAAGCGCTATTGTTTTACGCCCCTAGCTAGGTGTAATGCATAGTCTCAAGTGTTGTCATCCTTAGTTTTTGCTATCTTGATGCGGCTTTTATCAGACCCCGGGGGTTCCTTACACTTCCCATTATTGTCAGAAAATGAAGCAATTTGTATATCAAAAGCATCTAAATGCTTATTGCACATAGTAATCAATGTATTCATGCGGTTGAGATTCCCACTAATATTTTGGGAGGTTCACTAGATTTTTGCAACTCAACCAATTTTTTCCAAGATTTGAATTCCCTCTTGAGTGTAATAAACCCTTTTGTTGAGGTGGAGTTCCCACTATTCCTTCCACTATTTCATAAGAAATGATGGAATAACTATCAATAAAATTCCGTTTTGTAGCAAAATCCAAAAGTTGTCTATTAGGCTTGGTGAGCCCTACATAAAAAATTTGAAGAAAAATTTTCATATCCCCTTTTATAGTGCAAATACGATAAGATTCCATCATTCTATACCAAGCATCTTTCAAAACTATCTCCTTTCTTTTGCTTGAAGTAAAGAACTTCAATGTTCGGAGACAAAGGAGGGATAGTAATGCTGGTCATAGCGACAAAGCAAGTAAACAAGAACAAAGGCAGATGGAAAATATTTTTGTGAATTTTTTTTGAAGTGGGGGAGATGAAAACGAGAGGCAAATGGCAAATAATGTAAATGCAAGGAGATGAAATTTTATGCGATGGTACTAGATAGACGTTGATGATGTCTCCCCGGCAACGGCGCCAGAAATTCTTCCTGCTACTTGTGAGTTGCATTGGGATTTCCTCGAAGAGGAGAGGATGATGCAGTACACTAGAGATAAGTATTTCCTCAGTTAAGAACCAAGGATACCAATCCAGTAGGAGAACCAAGAAACACCTCGTTATCAGTACCTACACAAAAAATAACAAATACTTGCACCCAACCCAAACAAGTGGTTGTCAATCCCTCGGCGGTTAATTGGAAGGATCAAATCTCATTGTGATAGATAGACAAATAAAAAATAAAATAAAATAAATTGCAGCAAGGTATTTTTGGATTTTAATATATGATAAAAATAAGACCTGGGGACCATCGTTTTCACTAGAGGCTTCTCTCTTGAAAATAGCATAAGGTGGGTAAACAAATTACTGTTGGGCAATTGATAGAAAAGTGAATAATCATGACGATATCCAAGGAAATGATCATGTATATAGGCATCACATCTGAGACAAGTAGACCGACTCCTGCCTGCATGTACTACTATTACTCCACACATCAACCACTATCCAGCAAGAATCTAGAGTATTAAGTTCATAAAGAATGGAGTGACGCCTTAAGCAAGATGACACGATGTAGACGAAGTAAACTCATGCATGAATAAACCCCATCTTTTTATCCTTAATGGAAACAACAAAAATACGTGTCTTGTCCCTTTCTATCACAGGGATATAAATCACCGCAAGATTGAACCCATCACAAAGCACCTCTCCCATTGCAAGAAACATCAATCTAGTTGGCCAAACCAAATCAACAGACCGGAGAGAAATACAAAACTGTAATAATCATGCATAAAAAATTTCAGAGAGGACTCAAATAATATTCATGGATAATCTGGTCATAAACTCAAAATTCATCGGATCCCAATAAACACACCACAAAAAGTGATTACATCGAATAGATCTCCAAGAACATCAAGGAGATCATTGTATTGAAGACACTACTACAAGATGGTCCAAACGCGACACTACGATCAGAGACCCTTCGACGAAATTATGTGCGATGGATCAATCACAAACGGGGATGTAAAAACCATCAAAAAAGATGCAAAACGTTTGCGATGGCGGTGACATGAAACACGGTTCCGACTTTAGTTGCGTGTGCAATGCGTGGCAAACGGTTAATCCAGAAGAACTGTTTGTCATTAGATAGAACAACAAAAACGGGTAGCTATATCAATGTGTGTGCGATATACGACATATAGTTCACTCCGATGAACTATTTGCTATTAGGGAATGCAACAAAAATAGTTCAACTGAACAAGATGTGTGTGATACTGATACGTCTCCAATGTATCTATAATTTTTGATTGTTCCATGCTATTATATTATCTGTTTTGGATGTTTATGGGCTTTATTTTACACTTTTATATTATTTTTGGGACTAACCTATTAACCCAGAGCCCAGTGCCAGTTCCTGTTTTTTCCCTTGTTTCAGTGTTTCGAAGAAAAGGAATATCAAATGGAGTCAAACGGAATGAACCCTTTGGGAGAGTTATTTTTGGAACAGAAGCAATCCAGGAGACTTGGAGTGCACGTCAGGGAATCAACGAGGAGAGCACGAGGCAGGGGGCGCGCCCTCCACCCTCGTGGGCCCCTCATGGCTCCCCTGACTGACTTCTTTCGCCTATATATATCAATATACCCTAAAAACTTCGGGGACCAGAATAGATCGGGAGTTCCGCCGCCGCAAGCCTCTATAGCCACCAAAAACCAATCGGGACCCTGTTCCTGCACCCTGCCGGAGGGGGGACCCCTCACCGGTGGCCATCTTCATCATCCCGACGCTCTCCATGACGAGGAGGGAGTAGTTCACCCTCGGGGCTGAGGGTATGTACCAGTAGCTATGTGTTTGATCTCTCTCTCTCTCGTGTTCTTGATTCGGCACGATCTTCATGTATCGCGAGCTTTGCTATTATAATTGGATCTTATGATGTTTCTCCCCCTCTACTCTCTTGTAATGGATTGAGTTTTCCCTTTGAAGTTATCTTATCGGATTGGGTCTTTAAGGATTTGAGAACACTTGATGTATGTTTTGGTGATCAACTTGCGGGTTCCGCCCATGAACCTATGCATAGCGGTTGACACACGTTTTCGTCTTGACTCTCCGGTAGAAACTTTTGGGCACTCTTTGAAGTACTTTGTGTTGGTTTGAATAGATGAATCTGAGATTGTGTGATGCATATCGTATAATCATACCCACGGATACTTGAGGTGACATTGGAGTATCTAGGTGACATTAGGGTTTTGGTTGATTTGTGTCTTAAGGTGTTATTCTAGTATGAACTCTATGATAGATCGAACGGAAAGAATAGCTTCGTGTTATTTTACTACGGACTCTTGAATAGATCGATCCGAATGAATAACTTTGAGGTGGTTTCGTACCCTACAATAATCTATTCGTTTATTCCCCGCTGTTAGTGACTTTGGAGTGACTCTTTGTTGCATGTTGAGGGATAGTTATATGATCCAATTATGTTATTATTGTTGAGAGAACTTGCACTAGTGAAAGTATTAACCCTAGGCCATGTTTCCTAGCATTGCAATACCGTTTACGCTCACTTTTATCGCTTGCTACCTTCTGTTTTTATATTTTCAGATTACAAATACTCATATCTACCATCCATATAGCACTTGTATCACCATCTCTTCGCCGAACTAGTGCACCTATACAATTTACCATTGTATTGGGTGTGTTGGGGACACAAGAGACTCTTTGTTATTTGGTTGCAGGGTTGAGAGAGACCATCTTCATCCTACGCTTCCCACGGATTGATAAACCTTAGGTCATCCACTTGAGGGAAATTTGCTACTGTCCTACAAACCTCTGCACTTGGAGGCCCAACAACGTCTACAAGGAGTAGGTTGCATAGAAGACATCAGATACGCGGCAAACAGGTCTGTAATCAGACATGTGTGCGAAGACCAATAATAACACAGACGATTGCTGCTAATAAGCTGTGTGATTTGCTCTGTCTACAGAAGAATAAGACACACACACAGATATATATATATATGTATGTATGTATATAACTGAAATAAACATTCAATTACATAAGTGACTATATCGATCATTCGCACACACTTCAATAAACAATTGTATGCATTCTAAACTAGGAGAAATGATCATCTAGTCATCTACTTCTTATGACGCTCCCGTCACTGCTCTGTGGCTCGATCCCTTGCCTGGGGCCGGAAGAAGAAACTCCCTCATGTCAACGATCCGCATGCACATCTCGTAGCTTGTGTATGCGTCCTTGGCCACGTACTTGATAGGTTGTTCATCCAGTCTCTCATGCTAGACACTGTGCCAGGCGTTCTTGTCCTTCTTTCTCTCATCCTTCATCTTCATGTAGTAGGGGTCGATGATGGCCGAGGCGAGGTCAACCAGGGAGTTCTGTTTGTTGTTGTCGCTGCCCCAGACCTTGTAGTCGTCCTGGATGTTGACAAGATTATGGCATTTCAAGCCCGAAGCCTTGAGCACTTTTAGATCGTTGGTGGTGTCCACCGTAGAGAAACTGTAGTCGGAGCTATTGATAAACCTGGAGAAATGCTCGCAAGGCCTTGTGGCCAGGTGGTAGTGGTAGACGAGGACGTCATGTCGCACGCGCAACTGGGTGACGGCAACCTTCTGATCATGCCCGGCGCGACCGATGGTGTACTCGAGGTTGAAGCCGACCACTTGGTACTTGTCCTCGGCAAGCAACTGCTCCATAGTTTGGATGGAGGTCTCCACCGAGACCGGCTCGTTCGTGTACACCACAGAGAGGGCCTTCTCCCTCACATGGGTGTCCACTCACTACTGGAGGATGCTGCTAACGCGACACTACGATCAGAGACCCTTTGACGAAACTGTGTGTGATGCATTAATCGCAAATGGTGATGTAAAATAACCGTAAAAAAAGATGCAAAATGTTTGCGATGAAGGATACATCAAACACGGTCCAGATTTTAGTTCCGTGTGCGATGCCGGGCATACGGTTCAGTTCAATTAACTGTTTGCGATGAGGCGGAACAAAAGAAACAGGCAGGCAGATGAAGGCGCCTGCGATATACGGCATACAGTTCACTCGGATAAAATGTTTGTGATGAGGCGGAACAACAGAAACAGGCAGCCAGATGAAGGTGTGTGTGATATACGGCATACAGTTCACTCGGATGATCTGTTTGCGTTGAGCTAAGAGAACAGAAACGGTTCAACTTAACAAGATGTTTGTGCTACGCGGCAAACAGGTCTGTAATCGTAAATGTGTGAGAAGACCGATAACAACATAGACTATTCCTGTTAACAAGCCGTGTGTGTTGTGAGCAAATGATTGCTGGTATACAATTTTGAGTGATTGATGAAAACATCACCGACGGGTTCCATTGTTTAGTCCGTGTGCGATGTGATTTTCTTTGTCCACACAACATCAACGCTTTGTCTACAGAGCATCAACATATATACTTAAAAAGACAGCATTGCATAACCAAATTATGCATACAATTACACAAGTGACTACACACATAACATTTCCACACACCAAAGTAAGCAATTAGATGCATAATAACTAGGAGAAATGAGGATCTAATCATCTACTTATTGTTGCGACAACGCTTTCCATTGCTCTGCTTCCGGCCGGATCCCTGGCCGGTTTGGGGAGGAGGCTCGTGTCAACAATCCGCCTGTACATGTCGTAGCTTGTGTACGCCTCCTTGGCCGCGTACACGACGTGAGCTTTGTCGAGTTTCTCCATCCAGTCCGAGTGCCAGGTGTCGGCGTTCTGGGAATGGGGGTCCCCAGACTTGCCTGCCTGCGGCCCACGGCGTGGCTAAGTCAGCGGGCCGTAGGGCCCATCTTCACCAAAAAGGCATCAAAGACCCTCGCGAGGGGCCAAGCCTCATGAGGCGGACGACGCAAGACCTCCTCAGGAGTAGCCTGGCCAGCCAGGCTCACAAGGAGCAGAGATATCAAGGCGGGGCAAACCTCACGAGGCTCTCATGACGTGAGCCATGACGATCGAGACCAGGCGGGCGCCAGCGCGCGCAGCGTCCTTATTTCCTCTTTGGTGCTAAGGAAGCCAGCGCAGGCGAGGAGTACCGAGGCGTTAGGCAAAGGTTGCCTTATCGGTGCAACGAGACCTAGACCAGAAGGATGGCAGGACGGAGGTCATCGTGGAGCCCAAGACGGCGTCACCACCAGAGCTTTTCGCACGCGAAGACCACTTTTATCAGGATAGCTTGTACTAGCTGTCCCCCTTCAAATTCGCCCGCCGTTGTTGGCTCCATTCCCGCTCAATATTTGGGAAGAGGACCAGGGCCTATATAAGTAGAGCTGGCTACCACAGTAGAGGCACCGAGTCCTCACTCACACAAGTTCAGCAAGCACAAGAACACCTCAACCTCAGGAGGCTGTTCTTCCCCTTGTACTGTTCATCATCACCCCAAGAGGCAATTCACCACCACACACACTGGAGTAGGGTATTACACCACAATGGTGGCCCGAACTAGTATAAATCTCGTGTCTTTCTGTATTGCGAGTTCGTCGAGTTCGTCCGCGAGATCTTAGCGAGCTAGGGCGTAGATCGGTAGGAGGGAAAGACTTCGCGCGCACCCCAGAGTTCGAACCTCAAGGGTTTGCCGGAACCCCACATTCGACATTTGGCGCGGCAGGTAATGGTGTGTCGTAGCTTCCCTTCCATCAATTCGTCGCTCCGTCATCTCCATGACGGACGCTCGCCGTGCCCGAGCTGAGCGCCGGGCTGCCCTCACAGCCCGCGTTGCTCAGACGGCTCCCGTCGGCGGGCCACCTCGTCGGTCTCCGTCCCCTGCCGCCAACGCCGCCACCGGCCCGATGGGGAACGAACAGCAAGCGTCCTCGCTGCATCCATCGGTGCGGCAAGACGGCCGCACCGCCACTCCGTCGCTGACCCCGGCCGGTTCTTCGTCTCACGCACGCTGCGCTCCCATGGAGGCGCGGGCCGCACTCCTTGCGACAAACGAGCTCCTGCACTACCGCCTGGTGGACGACCTCTACGAGGAGTGGCTCGACCACGTCGCCGATCTCGTCCGCGCCGCAGGGAGCTCCCCGGCGCCGTCCCCCTCTCTGCCTCACCCTCCGCCAGCCACAGGCAACGCGGCTCATGGCGCGCTTCCACCACCTCTGCCCCAAGACTGCGCCTTGGCGCCAAGGCGCGCGGCCCCATGGCGTGAGCCGCCACGTCCGGCGCCCGCGCGTGAGGAGAGAAGCTGCGAAGAAATCCCTCGGCCACGAGAAGCTGCACCTGCGCTCCCCGCGCCGCCTTGCCAAGACCGCGCGCCGCCTAAAGCGGCGCCGCGTGGACCTCATCAAGACCAAGCTCCACCTCCGAGGCGGGCCCCGGCAACCACGGCCGGCTGCCGCGCCTTCAGCCCCGAGCTGCGTAGCATCGCCTGGCCAGGCAAGTTCAAGCCGGATCTGCCTCCTCGCTACGACGGCAGCGCCGACCCCGCGGAGTTCCTGCAGCTCTACAAGCTGAGCATCGAAGCGGCCAACGGCAATGAGAAAGACATGGCGAAATGGTTTCCCATGGCTCTCAAGGATGGAGCCCGCTCCTGGCTCCTGAACCTGCAGCACGGCTCGATCTCCTCCTGGGATGAGATGCGCGTCCGCTTCGTCGCCAACTTCCAGGGTATTCACGACCGCCGGCCGGCCACGGGTGACCTGCGACGCATCAAGCAACAGCCAGGAGAGACCCTCCAGAAGTACATCCAGCGCTTCAACAACACTCGCCTCAAGATCCCCAAGGTCACGGACGAGGCCATCATCTCCGCGTTCTTAGACGGTGTCCGTGACGTCAAGATGCAGGAAGAGCTCGCTATCCATGAGGAGCTGTGCACATCTCAGTAGCTGTTCAACCTGGCGACCAAGTGCGCAAGAGCTGAGGAGGGGCGCCTCTCCCTCCTCGACCTGCTAGCCGTGGGTACAGAAGAGAAGAAGGCCAAGGCCAAGGACGTGAAGCGCAAGGAAGCGGCAGTGCTAGCAGCGGAGCCCGACACCAAGCGGGGCAGAGATCCACCCGAGTCGTCCAAGAACAGCCGACCGTTCTGTGCCTCCCACAATCTGAACACCCACAACACCAGTGACTGCCAAGAGCTCAGAGCCATTCACGAAGGACGTTTCAGTCGACGCCCCGAGCGCAGCGACCGTGGCTATGGCCGTGGAGGAGGATGTAGAGGCGGACGCTAGGACGACCGTGGCCTGCGCCAGGAGTGGCGCGACAGGCCTCGTGATGATCGCTGGCAGGACCATCCTCACGAGGGCGCCTGGAGAGACCAACCTCATGAGGATCACCCCCAGGGCAACGCCGGTCTTCCCCCGCTGCCGCCAACAAGAAGGAACGACGATCACCATCAGGACGAGGGGGCCGGGGGCTTCTAGGAGCCGCGTGCAATCGCTTGTATCTTGGGCGGCGCCCAGGCCCGAGCCTCTGAGCGCATCTTCAAACAGTTCGCTCGCGAAGTGAACACGGTGCTACCCAAGCTCGAGGCCACGCGCCCGCTCAAGTGGTCCCAATGCGCCATCACTTTCAACTCGGCAGATCAGCTCAAGTGCGCAGCCACCGCTGGCGCCCTCCCGATGCTGTGCTCCCCAGTCATCAGCAATGTGCAAGTTACCAAGAGCCTCATCGACGGCGGCGCAGGGCTCAACGTCCTGTCCGTCGACACTTTCGACAACCTCCAAGTGCCATATGAGCAGCTTCAGCCTACCAAGCTTTTCTCAGGGGTGACCGACGGTTCCACCACACCAATAGGGCAGGTCCGCCTGCCCGTCACCTTCAGAGAGCGGAAGAACTACCGCACCAAGCTCATCGACTTCGATGACGCGCACATCCCCCTGCCGTACAACGCCATCCTCGGGTATCCAGCCCTGGCCAAGTTCATGGCAGTCACCCACCATGGCTACAACGTCCTCAAGATGCTAGGAAGCGGCAGAATCATCATGGTCCCATGTGAAGAGAGAGATGCGGTGTGCTCCCTCGAGCGCGCCTTCCAGGCTGCAACAATCAACGACCCCGATAGCAGAAGTGAGGGCCCTCCGGAGGCCATCCCCAAGAAGAAGCAGTTGCGTCGTGCCGAGCCTCAGGAGGGTGGCATCACAGCTGGAGCCTCGTCAGGATCAGCGCCCGCTCCAGGGGCGCCTCCCTCTGTCGCATAGGAAGGCGCGCCCGGCGCCCTCCTCGGGTAGGGCTCGGGGGCTCTCTTCTGGAGGGCCTCAGACCTTGCCAACCTCACGAGGGGGGCGCTTGGGCACCACTTGGAGGCGTGCTTCACGGCACGTTTCCCTCAGGAGAACACAGGGCAAGGAGTGCCCACCACTCAGGAGTTCATCACCAAGACCACTCAGGAACTGCAAGACGCAAGAGCCATGCATGGCGGCAGCCGCTCACGAGGCGCAGCTCCCCATCCAGGCGAGGATGCTGGGCTGCGTATCTGCATCGACGTCCCAGTGCTCTACAGGGCGGCATCTCAGGAGCGTTTCTGGCCTTCGCGTGTGGGCCATTGCGAGGGTCCGCCACACAGCTACGTTCGCATGCCCTTCGGCTTGCCGAGCGTGGCGTCAGACTGTCAGCGCAACATGCGGCGTGTCCTTGCGGCTCAGGAGGCCAGGTACCACGCTGTCCTGGAAGAGATGGAGACGGTCTTCAGGGAACCTCCCGAGCCCCCAGAGCCTCCCGAGGCTCAGGGCCCCGGTGGCTCGTGATGAGTCGTTCCTTCGACGCACGCCTTCAGCTGCACCAACTCTACTTCGTCTACAGAACCAGGTGACACTTTCCAAGCTCGTTCAGCTGGGAGCGCCCCTCGGGCTGCATTATTCCCAGGCCGCATGGGTCCGTCCCTGTGGCATGTACCCCTTTTGCTTATGTCTTTAGCTTACCTTGCTGGGGGCGCCCCTCGGGCTGCATCATCCCCAAGCTGCTCGGGCCGGACCCAGTGGCATGTATGTTCCTGCATTTACCCAAGCTGATTTGCCTTCCCTGCTTAACCGCCTACGGTTATCACCTGCTCGATCGCCACCCGCCGCGGGTCCGTTCACCCCGTGCAATTCACTTACACGTTAAAAGGGGGGCTCCTGAGCATCGCGATCCAGGAGCTCTTACTAGCTCTCCAGCCCTCACCCCCTGGCCTTGACCACGGCATCGCGACCTGGCATACCAGCGGCAGCTGAGCTCGCTCGAGGGCCGGGACCTGAGGACGTAGAGTGCTTGCACCTGATCGCCTTGCAGGAACATACAGTCACCAAGACTGAAGACCAGGCGCAGCCCGCCTTGAGGTAGGGCATCGTGAGTCCCGCGCTGGCTCACGAGTGCCCAGATACACCTCGCAGCCTGCCGTGCAAGCCATGTGTCAGGGCGGGGCTGTACACGCCCCGGGGGCTCTTCCCGGAGGGGGGCCCCATCCCACGCACAAGTGGAAGCACCATGCTCCATGCTGGCCATCGACACTGCCGAGGAGCGGCTATGCCCGTGCACAAGGGGAAGCACTATGCTCCGCACTGGTGATAAACAACTGAGGGCAGCCCCACGGTCGTACCAACCCCAGGGACCTCAGAGCTCAGCGTCCAGCCTCACCGCAACGCCTCCCCTCGGGAGAGCCGCGCGAGGGGGCTGGGCATGGGGGCTGCGCTCGGGTCACGCCCAAGCGCACACCACCCAACCAAGTCTCCCAGACCTGGGCGTCGCACCCCCCTCCCGAGGCCTCGGTGAGGGCAGGTACGGAAATTGTTTGCACGTCAAGGGGGACTCCTGAGCATCACGACTCAGGAGCCTAACTGGTCACGTAGCCCCTCACTACTTGGTCCGTCCTAGTCTCCGATCGGCCCAATGGCGGTTGAGGTATGCGCGGGGCCGGGCTCTGTGACGTAGAGCATTAATCTATCCTCGCGTACTCTCCCTATAAGCTGTTTCGCTTCAAGGGGGACTCCTGAGCATCGCGACTCAGGAGCCTAACTGGTCACGTAGCCCCACACTCCTTGGTCCGTCCTAGTCTCCGGTCGGCCCAATGGCGGTTGAGGTATGCGCGGGGCCGGGCTCTGCCGACGCAGAACACAAAGCGGATAGGAAGAAAATCGCAAAATCTCGACGCAAATATTACAAACATATTGTCCTCGCGATATCAAATGAAAATTCTAAACGCCTCCACGAGGCCTGATGGATGGTGCAGGAACAAAACAGGAAACTAGTTGCAGGTCACCCCTCGACACCGCCGTCGCCTGCAGAAGGTGCTCCATCCCGAGTAGCGACGCCTTCACCTGCACCACCAGCTGCAGGGTCGGCGACATCGCCAGACAAGGGTGAGGAGGCAAAGCCACGGAACTTCCCCGGTAGGGCCTCCACCTGACCTTGCACAGCTGCGGTGGCGGCTTCGCAGTCATCCTCAGCCACAGGCTCCAGCAGCTCCTCAAGGCAAGCGTTAAGGTCGCGAAGGTGCAAGTGGCTGAAAACGCGGGTCAGTGCAGCTGAAGACAGGACGCGAGCCTCTGCCTCTGCCATAGGACCGATGCCGTCAATGACTTCCTCGAGCGCCTTCACCAAGAGAGGAAGCAACCGGGCGGGGCCATCCTCATCGGAGGCCAGCAACTTCTCTAGGCCATGCTCAAAGAGCGTCTTCAGTGCGTTGCAAGTTCTTTTCTTAAGATCGGCAAAGGCCACGCGATCTTCAGCCAGGACTCGCGCCTTGGCATCAAGATCGGCCTCCCTCGCCTACACCTTCCGCTCCAACTCCTCCAACTGGTTGCGCTCAGCGGCCTGCGCCCTCCCCATCTCCGCCAGCTCAGCATCACGGTTCTTGACGGCGTCCTCCCGGGCCTTCACCTCCTCCTCCTTTGCAAGGCGGCCATGCACTTCTTCGGCGTGCTTGTCGCGCAGGCTCTGCAACTCGTCCTCCAGCACTTGGCAGCGGTCACGGGCGGCCTTGGCGTCTTTCAGAGCCGTCTCATGATCGGCGGCAGCATCGGCGGCACTTTGCTTCTACCTCTCGAAAGCCGCAGCGGCCTGGCTCAGCATCGCGCGAACCGCCAGGTCGGAGTGAAGCTAGCCAGAGGCCAGCTCCAGGCGCCCAGCCACCAGGCGTGGGTCTGCGCCCAGGAGATCTGCCTGCAACTGGGTCATTTGCGAAAGAGCACGTTCCAAAACAGCAGTAGGAGCAAAAGAACCAGGGAGTGGAGGTGCAGCAGTGGGAGGAGCCGACGTCGTCGCCAGGACCTGGGAGATAGCGGGTTCTGGAGTAGCTGGGACCTCATCAACCGCGCCCGACGCCGGCACTTTCGGAGCCAACGGGGCCATGGGGGCTGATTCCACACGGCGATGTTCCTCTTGGCCTCGCGAGGACGACCGGGGTTAGGGAGGTACGGGCGTTGCTGCCTCCTTTCTCTGCGAAGGAAGGCACGGCCGCCGTACGCTCTTTTCTCTTTTTCGCTGAAGGCGCCGGCCTGATCGACCGAGGGCGAGCATCGGGAAATAACGAGTACAAACAGGGACAAGGCGAAGCTTAAGACACTTACCGAACCACCGCGACGTATTTCCGCTTGGGGAGCTTGAAGCCTGACAGCATTGGGACCTGAGGAACAGGCGTGCGGGCTATGGTAGCGGCAGGCGGTGCGGAGGCAGGGCCGGAGCCAGCCCCAGGAGGAGTCGGGATGGAGGCGGCTTCGTGAGGCACCAGCGACGACCTACCCCTCGTCGGGATTAAGGGCTGCTCCCTCTCCTCCTGGCGGGTGTCGGCCTCGGCATCGTCAGGAAGGGCACGGAGGATCTCGGCCTTGCTCAGAGGGGAAGTCTCCCCCACCTCTTCAAGAGTCTTCTCCGAGTCCACCTCCTCTTCCTCCTCCCCACGGGACTCGTCAGAGGACACCTCGATCGGCTTCGGTGCCACAGGGGCTCTTGGGAGCGCCGGCGGCACCAGCCCGCGCGCATCGAAGGTCGGCCTGGAGGCGACGAATTCCTCCTGGTCCCTGCGTTGGAACAGGGGAACAAAGGCACTTGGCGGGTACTCCTGGTTGTCCCCAACTATGAGACGCAGGACAGCGGCCAATTCATCGTTAGGCAGGGCCCCCGGCCTCAGGCGGGTCTTGTTTCCCTCTTCTTCAAGATCCCACAGGGGGCGTGCGCGCCTGGAGCGGGGCAACTCACAGCGTCAAGAACTCCCTCAGGAGCATGACCCCCGTCACCTTGGCTGCCTTCGCGTTGCCCGGCTTCAAGTCGGTCATCATCTGCCCCAACACTAAGGATGCGCACTCATCAGCAAGCTCCGCCTTGGGCCACCCCCCGTTGGAAGAGGGCGCCACCATTGGCAACACCAGACGCGGATCGGCGCGCTTGGCGTCCATCATGACCCACTTGGATCGAATGTTGTCGGCCCTCTTCCCGGTGCTCGAGATCGAGTTGGCCTTGCCGGATGCGATGAAATTAGCGCATCCGGAGATGTGCCCCTCGCTGACACGGAGGAAGAAGAAATAGCGCAGGAGCGCCACGAGTGGCATCACCCCCAGGTAGGCCTTACAGTAGTAGGCAAAGATGGACAAGAGGAGGACAGAGTTGGGATGGAGATGCAACGCCTGCAGCCCGTAGTGGTCGAGGACTTCATAAAAGAAATCGGAGAAGGGAGGAACCAACCCGACGACAACATTGCTCAAGAAGAAGGGGAAGAAGGTGCTTTCCTCAGGCTCCGACACGTCGGAGGCAAGCCGGAGCTCGGTCTCTCCCCACTCATTGCTCTCACCCGCCGTCAGTAGGCGCACGGAGGCGAGGCTCTTCTCCGTGATGGTGGGCGCCTCAAGGGCCGGCTCATACCAAGCCAGTGCTGAAGAAGTCCTGAATTTGCGCGGCGCCATGGATCGCATATGCAGGATGAGATTGGAGCGGATCTGGAGGTAGCGGTGGCGAGGAGCGAGAAAGGGGATCTGGAGCGAGGCGAGGAGGAAGCAATGAAGGAAAGTACTGCCTGGACCAGCCTTTTGTCAGGTCAAGCAGTTGCCGACGCAGCATGGGGAAGTGGAGACGCCCACGTCTAATCAACCGCCACATGTCAACTGAGGCCCCAGGCTTTTGGGGCCCGCGGCGCTCCGTACTTGACCCTTGGCTTCTCCGTGAAGCCAAGCCCGAGCGCACCTTGGGCCCGGGGGCTACTATCGGCGTTCTGGGAATGGGGGTCCCCAGACTTGCCTGCCTACGGCCCATGGCGTGGCTAAGTCAGCGGGCCGTACAGCCCATCTTCATCAACAAGCCATCCAAGACCCTCGTGAGGGGACAAGCCTCGTGAGGCGGACGACGCAAGACCTCCTCAGGAGTAGCCTGGCGAGGCAGGCTCACAAGGAGCGGAGATATCAATGCGGGGCAAACCTCACGAGGCTCTCATGACGTGAGCCATGACGATCGAGACCAGGCGGGCGCCAGCGCGCAGCGTCCTTATTTCCTCTTTGGTGCTAAGGAGGCCAGCGCAGGCGAGGAGTATCGAGGCGTCAGGAAAAGGTTGCCTTATCGGTGCAACGAGACCAAGACCAGAAGGACGGCAGGACGAAGGTCATCGTGGAGCCCAAGATGGCGTCACCACCAGAGCTTTTCGCAGGCGAAGACCACTTTTGTCAGGATAGCTTGTACTAGCTGTCCCCCTTCAAATTCGCCCACTGTTGTTGGCTCCCTTCCCGCTCAATATTTGGGAAGAGGACTAGGGCCTATATAAGTAGAGCTGGCTACCACAGTAGAGGCACCGAGTCCTCACTCACACAAGTTCAGCAAGCACAAGAACACCTCAACCTCAGGAGGCTGTTCTTCCCCTTGTACTGTTCATCATCAGCCGAAGAGGCAATCCACCACCACACACACTGGAGTAGGGTATTACACCACAACGGTGGCTCGAACCAGTATAAATCTCGTGTCTTTCTGTGTTGCAAGTTCGGTAGGAGGGAAAGACTTCGCACGCACCCCAGTGTTCGAACCTCAAGGGTTTGCCGGAACTCCACATCCGACACCAGGCACGCTTCTTCTTGTTGCAGGAATCCTTGATGTCTCTATAGTAGGGGTCAATGATGGCATCAGTGAGGTGAACCAGTGAGTCCTTCTCATCCTCCATGCCACCTCTGATCTTGTATTGGCCCTGGATGTCGACAAGATTCTGGCAGGCGATACCTGAATTCTTGAGCGCCTTTACATCATTGGTGATGTCCACCGTAGTGAACATGTAGTGGGGGTTGTTGAAATACCTGGCGAAATTCTCACAAGGCCTTGTCGCCAGGCAGTAGAGGTAGACGAGGATGTGGTGGCGCACGCACATCTGGGTGACGGCAACCGTGGGACGAGACCCGGCACGAGCGCGGGTGTACTCGAGGTCGAACCCGACCACCTTGTACTTCTCCTCGGCAAGGAATAGCTCCATGATGTGGATGGAGTGCTCCACCCAGACCGCGTCATTGGTGTAGACCACCGAGAGGTCCGTGAACCTTCTGTGGGTGTCCACCACGGCATGCATGGTGAACTGCTACTCGTCGTTGGCAGCCGCTCGGAGCTCCATTGGAGCCGCGCAGGATACCCTCTAAGGATTTTTGTGGTGGGTGTGCTTCTTGCAATGGTGGGGTGCAATCGAAAGGTTGAAGAGTGACACACCCTACATTTTGTAACATGTCATTTGCATTAATAAAGCATGAAATTTGGACCAACAAAAACTTTTGCATCATTTGGCTTTTATGTGGAATTGGTTCTCTCTCTGTGATTTTCAAGTGCTCTTTAAGGTCAACCTAACCTCACCTTCTATACACCATCTCCTTGCCCCAAACTTCTGTCCAATTATCATGCCATGTGTACAGAATAGTATAGTATTTTCTTACAAAAATAATTTGGCCAAATAGTATTTTCAAAAATTAGTTTTCCAAAAACCCCTGAATAGAGGTTTGCACTACAAGTACTTGATTTGGGGTATGAAAAATATTTCAAAGAGTATATTTGAAACCTATTAGATATAGGACTCCCATAAACCACAAAAATATAATTTTAAAAGAAATATTCCTATCTTATTTAAAGGCTTTTTCTTTAGGCCAGAAATGGTCTTTAATAGGTTAAAATTATTTAAATGCTTCAATTTATATTTGAAATTTTTTAGGGAAACTCATAGGACATATATTGTCCATATATAAGAGTTTCAACACATGGTCATGTTCAAAATATTGGACAAAACCCCCCAAAACCATCTCTGTCCATTTCAAGAATTCGAGATATTTCTATAAGAAATATTTTCAAATAAATCCAAGAAAATTCTAGCAAGCCACATATGCATAATGTGATGATATTGCAAAGTTCCATCTCAATCAAAATTGTTTTGGTTCACAAAAGTGCCCCAAAACATTTTTGTCCACAACCAAACTTGACCAACTTTACATTACCAACTTCTTCCAAATTACCCCAAACTTTTTGGACATGCTCACAACCCCAAATGAGGACACTACACCAAGTGGTGCATCAAGGGGAATGGTTTTGCATGACTAGATCTTGGTAAATGCATTTCTGTTGATTTCTAGGGTTTACAAAAGTTACATTGGCAACTTTGCCCAAATGAGCTCGAAATTGGTGGAAGGCCCTAACTATATGTGTCATTTCACCCTCTGGTGTCTCATGTCAGATGAAATTCATTTGCTTACCCAAATCAGTAACCAACACTTTCGGCCACTTTACCAAAATTCCATTTTTGACCTCTTCCACTAATCTCCATGGGCTCAACTTTTTACCACAGCTGCTCCTGACCCTCTTCTACCTCCAGTAACTATGGTTGCATCTCAGCTCAATGATTGAGGGGTGAAACCACCTCATTTACCCCTTTGGACAACCCATTTCCTCCTCTCTCTCTCTCAACCCCACTCCTCTCGTACTGCTCTCTAGGGCACCCAATGCCCCTCCCCTCTCCTTAACTGCCCCCTAGGGCAGCCAGACATCAGTGGTTGTGCCCACAAGGCATATAAAATGCCATGGCATACCATTTACACGCTACAGTGTGGCCAGTCACTATAGCCGCCCCCTGCCAACCACCTCCGGCCACCTCGGGCCTTCCTCGCGTGCCTAACGAGGTGCCTCGGCGTCTGCGACACGCTAAACCCCTGTCCCCCTCATCCTTCTCCCTCCTGCTGCCCCTGATGGCACGCGCGCCGGCCGCCCGAGAGCTCCAATGAGCGGCCTCACACGCGCGGCATCTTTGGCCCTCCCCTGCTCTCTCTCTTCACTCCGCTCGCTCTGGACCAACCCCAGGAACGACACAGACACGCCCAAACAAGCCACCTTGGCCTGCAGCGACGGCAACAAGCTCGCTGGCGCACGAGTCCTCGGTGGATCGCCACCCGCCTATTTAAGCGCCTCACCGAGCCATCCTCTCCTCACCACTCGCTCTCTCACTCCCCTAATCACCCCCTACACCACCCCCTCCCCTCCAGAAGCTCTCGAGCTTGAGCTCTGCCGCGGCGGCTCGCCGTCATCCGCACGGTAGAAGCTCTCCCCGCTGCTCCTAAGCCCCGATCTGGAACCCCGCACTCCACTAATCCTTTCCCCACTATTTACCTTCTCTGTAGCTGCCGGAACCACTGCCACCCGAATCTCCTCCGACCGTGCCTCCTCGTCGCCGGCAAACCAGGCCACCCCGGCGACCGCAACCGCCACCACCAGAATGGCGACTCGACCTTGAGTCCAGTCGTGCCCTCGCCCGACCTCGTCATGCCTTGCATTGTCGCCGATAAGCTCGCCAGCCGTCTAGACTCGGGGTTAGGGATGACAGGCAGGCCCCTCCTGTAAGCCTCTCCTCTCCATTGCCCCTCTCTCTCGCTAACGCCTGGGCCCGCCCGTCAGGTTTAAACCTGGCGCGTGCGTGCACCAGTGCGCTGGGCTGCCTCTCTGGCTGGGCCTGCTACACTGCGACTGTTCCGGCCCAGCAGGCATAGTGCCCCTTCTCCTTTTACTTTTCTCATAAACTTGCAAAAATTCCATAGGATTAAATAATAATCCAAATGCAATAATTCCAACTCCTAAATTCTTGTAATAATCCCACCTATTTAATAGTGTGGTTTTCACTCTTATCAAACCATCTTTTCTTCACTGTTCAAATTTAAATTTGAATTTGAGCATTTATGCCTGTCACTGAAAATTCCTAGCACTTTTTCCATGACTCCAAATCCAAAACTAGGAATCTTCTCATTCTTAAGATACACTCAAGTATTTAACAAAATTAGTTGACATTTTTATGAGCACTTTGGTTTTTCTGTTTTGTTGTTGCCTTATTTTCTCGTTGTTATTTTGCAACGATAGATTGCGTTGCTGACGAAGGAGTTGGACTAGAAGACTTTGAAGACCCAGAAGACTTTGCTGAGCGAAGCAAGCAGCCCTGTGACAATACCGTGAAACCTTTTTATGCATGTCATATAGCACTTGTTGTTGTTGCATCGGAACCATGATGGGAGGGTACCACTTTGGTGGGTTACTCCGTTGCTTTTCTCGTTGATACTTTCATGATGCATGACCCTACCTTTCTATGAGGGTTATGCAAGTGGCAGTAGCTAGGATGCTAAGTAGAGCTACGCAAAAGGGGATGGGTATATGCATGGTGATGGAAGCAAGATTGTTTTCAAAAACTTATCGAAAACCCCATCGGGTGCCACTTATGCCCGAGGGAGATAATGAGTTGGGTAGCCACTTGATGACGAAGTGGTGTACCAAGGCAAGTGTGTGTGTTGTTTTCAAAACGGATTGGTTTAAGTTGCGACCTTTATTCCAACGTTACATGCGCAACCACTCTACCCTTATATGGGAAAGGGCATTATTGATTACCTAGGCCGATACAAGCATGGTGCCCGCATTACTAGTGATGGGGGTGACACGAGGTCACTCTTTGGACGGGGTCGTGCTTGGATAGGTGGCCATGACTGTTTTCACAGGGCACCGGACACACCATTGGTACCCCGTGCCAGTGGTATGTGATGAATATGGGAGCGAGGCTCCACAATTTTAAGATGTGAAATGTTGGGCACGGGGGTTACTACCAATCGAGTGGACTCTATGTTTGTGTCGTCTAGGGAAAGATAGTGATCGGGTGCTTACGCCGGGTACTTGAGGTACCGCGGGTCGTGGTTGACACGGAAGTTCCCCGGATCTTGTGGGTAAAGTGTGCAACCTCTGCAGAGTGTAAAACTATTCCAATAGCCGTGTCCACAGTCAAGGACAGTTGGGTAACTGCTCTTGGGCTACGTCCACTTGGTTACAAACCAATGTGTGTGTTTGGATAAGTGGGAAGAACTAGTTGGGTTAAGTCAAAGGACTTGACATGATTGAGTTGGGTTGAAGCCCACTCCCTTTATATTGATATCTGTAACAACTCCCTATGGTTACTTGAATTCATATGATGCATGATTTACTAGTTGTTGAACATGTCATAGCACAATAAAATTAGCTTTCTGCAAAAATTTACCAATGTCATGCATTGTTGTATCTTGAGCCAAAACATGGGTTGCTTGCGAGTACATTCAAAGTACTCATTGGCTTGCCACTAGTTATTTAATTGGCCAGGCATGGAAGAGCAGGAATTTGAAGAAGAGTTCTTCGGAGACGAACATATGAACTAGGACGCTTTCCCATTCAGAATGCCTGTAGGGTTAAGGCAGATGCCATGGGTTCTACTTATCTATGAAGACTTCCGCTATTTGAGTTTATTCGATGTTCAGCCGTGAGGCTTCATCTATGTAAGACTTGACCATAATGGTCATAATTTGTGTAAGACGGTATGTATGGATGTAAAACTCTTGTTATTGAGCATCTGTGTGTTCAGTTAGCATTTATCTTTGGGATCACTGTACAAGTGCATTCGGTGATCTCGACATATGAGTCGGGGTCCCCACAGAGCTGGTATCAAAGCCATCCTGACTGTAGGAAGCCTTAGTTAGCATGGGCGTTAGTTAGGATAAAATCCGTTTTGCAAAACCCTCTATACTCCTCTTCTTTTCTAAGCTTACCAAACCCAAGATATATTTCCATATTGACCTCTCCCATTCAACCTTGTAGATGGCTGTCGTACCCGAAGACTTCCTGACCACCGGATTCCCCGTGCTTATCGAGGATAGTCTCAAGAAGTGCCAGTTTCACCGAGCCCCCATTTTTACCTACCATGAGCATTGGATCAATGACACCGAGACGGAGTATCATGTGGAAGTGATCGTGAAGGCTAATGACTCTCCAACAAGCTGGTTCTTCGAGGGACCCCAGATGGCAACACTGGTTCATGCCGTCGAGACGGCAACCCTCAAGGCACTCACCCGCCTCCGAGACCTTCGTCCCGAGATGGCAGATGAGTTGGCAACCCGCTTCTTGCCTTAGCAGAAGGAGGGTGTGGATGAGAGCAGCGCACCAGCTCCACCATTGGAGGAAGGACTTCCACTCCGATTCCAGACCTACTTCAGCCTTTGTGCCGATAGCTTGGCACAACACTTGGCCTCGGAATCAATGGAGCTCCGAAAGGAACTTCATGAGACCAAGGCACTTCTTCGCCAAGCACAAGGGAAGATGGATAGGATCAAGAAAGATGGTGCTCCCCTGGACAGCCCGTCGTCGCATACCGAGGCAGAAGACCCCCAAAGGATGGAGTACCCCCACATCAACACCGCATGATCGCAAGGGAGTACCGCAAGCTCTTCGCACAACTAGCAAAGCAACGCCATGTTGAGCTCCTCCACTCCCCCACTCCTTCAAGCAATGAAGAAAGTCAGGCTACTGATGACGAGGAGGAAGATCCAGAAGAGCCAGACTACGCGATCGAGCATTCCACCACTGTAACACCCCGGATGTAACTTTTCGTATTTGTAACTCCAACTCTTGCCATTTTCGGCTATGTGTTATGATATTCCCTCCGTGGTTGGGTTTTGTCTCTCATTTTGCAATTTGTTCACGTCATGCATTTCATATCATGTCATCATGTGCATCTCATTTGCATACGTGTTCGTCTCATGCATACGTGTTCGTGAGCGGGTGTTGAACATTCTCGGAATGGACCGAGGCTTGCCAAGTGGCCTTTATATACCACCGGTAGACCACCTGTCAAGTTTCGTTCCATTTGGAGGTCGTTTGGTACTCCAACGGTTAACCGGGTAACCGCAAAGTCCTTTTTGTGCGTTGCAGAAAACCCCCCTCCTAACAGCCCAAAACCCCTCTGAGTCACTTCCATGCTCTAGGTCGTTCGATCACGATCGTGTGGGCGAAAACCGCACTCCATTTGGAGTTTCCTAGCTCCCTCTACCTATAAAAACACCTCCCCCCTCCCAATATCTTCGCACACCAAACCCTAACAAATCGCCCGCATCTCCGCCGCCCGGCCGTGCCCGCGTCCCCGCGCCGCGCCCGCGCGCGCCCAGCCCGCCCTCCGCCGCGCGCTCCCCGCTCCCCGTCCCCGCGCCCGCGCCCCTCCGCCTCCCCCGCCGCTCTCCCGCCGGCACGCCCCGCGCCTCTGCTCCGCCGAGCCCGAGCTCGCCAGCTCCGGAGCGCCCGGATCCCAGATCCAGATCAGTCCAGGCGAGGTTGACTTTCTCCCCCCAATTTTTCTCAAGTCCTGAGATATTTTACAATAATGCCTCTGTTCATTGCATCATAACTCTCTGCATATAGCTCCGTTTCGTGCGTGTAATATATCGAAATGTTCGCTCGAGATCTCTTCATTTTGTTCCATATGCACCATGTTCATTTGAGTCCATCTTGATGCCCAAATCTCTGGTGCAGAGTGCTATTGCTTATCTGCTGTTACTTATCAGAAACTTGAGGATTTGTATTTTTGTTGCATTTAATCTGTGCATCTTATGGGCATGAGCTCTACAATTGTGTTTTGTTGTTATGCCATGCCCATCTTTCCAGGGGTGTATGCCATGTATTTTTGTGATCTCTGTGGTGACTAGCACAAGCATGCAAACTAGGCTCGTGATGTTTCTGATTTCAGGGACTTGGTAATTTTCAAGTCTGTGACTGCTGTTATTTTGTTGCTATGTATCCATGTGTCTACAGAGAGATCCATGCTCTTTTGGTGATGTTCAGTAAGGATGTTTTGTAGATATTGTTGTAATATATCCATTCATGCCCTTGTTTGCAATTATGGAGTGCCATAGCATGACTCAATCTTGCTCTACTTTTGCTATAAAATATTTCTGGCAGATTGTTAACATGATATTCAATTTTGCCAAGCTTGTTGTAGTTGTTTCATACATGCTATGTATTTGCTCTTGCCATGGATAGCTTCATAAACATGCCATCTTGCTGTAGGTATGCTTGTTTTGTCATGCATTGCTTTGTGGTGAGTGCATCAAGCTCACCAAGATGCCTTCATATTACTGTTTCTGCCATGCTCTGTTTTCTGCCAAGTCTGAAACCTGTTAACGAAACTTGCTATGTTTACATGGTTGCCATCATATCTTCTGGTCCTTTTTGGCTTATGGTCAGTAAGGGACTTTTGTCATATGCATTTAGTAGATTCATGCCATGCCTTGTTGTGCTATTTTAAGTTCCTGTAGCATGTTGATTGCTTGCTCTGAACATTGCTACCTGATGCTGTTTCTGCCATGTCCAGTAATTTCGCCAAGTCTGTGAACCTGATATCTTTTGCACTTTTGCCATGCTTGTTTGAACCAGTTATGTTGTGATCTAGCCGTAGCTCAGTGTTTATCTTTTGTCAAGCATCTCCTGTAGATTCCTGCCATATGCTTTGTTGCTACGTTGGAGTGATGTAGCATAGTTACTTGTTGTATTCTAAGTGCTATCATGCTGTTAATCGCAGAATCGTGTCATTCTTGTTTTGCTTGCCATTTGCAAACCGTGCATCCGTTTCCGGTGATCTTTATATCGATTTCAACAGAAATCATCTCATCTTTCCAGTGGCATGCTTGGTTTGCAAAGTTACAGCCTTGTTCATCATTTTTCTTCCGGAGCACGCATATGCATCGTATACCATATCTCGCATATCATGCATGTTTTGCATCATGTTGCTTGTGCATTTCCCGTGATTGATTGTGGTTCCGTTGCTTGTGTTCTTGTTTTGGGTAGAGCCGGGAGACGAGTTCGTGAACGAGGAACCTGTTGAGTACGCTTACGAGGATCAAGCTTTCGACAACTCTGAGAACCTTGCAGGCAAGATGACCATACCCTCGAAATCACTTCTATCTTTGCTTTGCTAGTTGTTCGTTCTATTGCCATGCTGCGCTACCTACCACTTGCTATATCATGCCTCCCATATTGCCATGTCAAGCCTCTAACCATCCTTTCCTAGCAAACCGTTGTTTGGCTAAGTTACCGCTTTTGCTCAGCCCTTCTTATAGCGTTGCTAGTTGCAGGTGAAGTTGAAGTTGGTTCCATGTTGGAACATGGAGATTTTGGAATATCACAATATCTCTTATTTAATTAATGCATCTATATATTTGGTAAAGGGTGGAAGGCTCGGCCTTATGCCTGGTGTTTTGTTCCACTCTTGCCGCCCTAGTTTCCGTCATACCGGTATTATGTTCCTTGAGTTTGCGTTCCTTACGCGGTTGGGTGATTTATGGGACCCCCTTGACAGTTCGCCTTGAATAAAACTCCTCCAGCAAGGCCCAACCTTGGTTTTACCATTTGCCACCTAAGCCTTTTCCCTGGGTTTTCGCGAGCCCGAGGGTCATCTTTATTTAACCCCCCCCGGGCCAGTGCTCCTTCGAGTGTTGGTCCGAACTGAGTAGACTGCGGGGCCACCTCGGGGAAACTCGAGGTCTGGTTTTACTCGTAGGATGTCTCATCCGGTGTGCCCTGAGAACGAGATATGTGCAGCTCCTATCGGGATTTGTCGGCACATCGGGCGGCTTTGCTGGTCTTGTTTTACCATTGTCGAAATGTCTTGTAAACCGGGATTCCGAGACTGATCGGGTCTTTCCGGGAGAAGGTTTATCCTTCGTTGACCGTGAGAGCTTATAATGGGCTAAGTTGGGACACCCCTGCAGGGTATTATCTTTCGAAAGCCGTGCCCGCGGTTATGTGGCAGATGAGAATTTGTTAATGTCCGGTTGTAGAGAACTTGTCACTTGACTTAATTAAAATACATCAACCGTGTGTGTAGCCGTGATGGTCTCTTCTCGGCGGAGTCCGGGAAGTGAACACGGTTTGAGTTATGCATGAACGTAAGTAGTTCAGGATCACTTCTTGATCATTTCTAGCTTCACGACCGTTGCGTTGCTTCTCTTCTCGCTCTCTTTTGCGTATGTTAGCCACCATATATGCTTAGTGCCTGCTGCAGCTCCACCTCATTACACCATCCTTTCCTATAAGCTTAAATAGTCTTGATCTCGCGGGTGTGAGATTGCTGAGTCCTCGTGACTCACAGATTCTACCAAAACAGTTGCAGGTGCCGACGATGCCAGTGCAGATGACGCAACCGAGCTCAAGTGGGAGTTCGATGAGGAACGTGGTCGTTACTATGTTTCTTTTCCTGATGATCAGTAGTGGAGCCCAGTTGGGACGATCGGGGATCTAGCATTTGGGGTTATCTTATTTTCATTTGGATTTGACCGTAGTCGGTCTATGTGTGGATTTTGGATGATGTATGAATTATATTTATGTATTGTGTGAAGTGGCGATTGTAAGCCAACTCTCGTTATCCCATTCTTGTTCATTACATGGGATTGTGTGAAGATGACCCTTCTTGCGACAAAACCACAATGCGGTTATGCCTCTAAGTCGTGCCTCGACACGTGGGAGATATAGCCGCATCGTGGGCGTTACAAGTTGGTAATCAGAGCCATCCCCGACTTAGGAGCCCCCTGCTTGATCGAATCGCTGGCGTTGTTGAGTCTAGAACAAAAATGTTTTGAGTCTTAGGATTATATATATCGGAGAGTAGGATTCTTTTTACTCCTCAGTCCCTTCGTCGCTCTGGTGAGGTCTCCTGACGTAGAAGTTTTGACTCTTCTCTCCTCAAATTTCACTAAAAAAATTTTAGGATCACGCGGGTATCTTAGAATCGTTCCGATGGTTTTGTGACGAGAACATTGTTCTTGGTGCCTCCTGACATTTAGGGGTTGTGGCAGTGTCCCGGGGAGTTGAGCTCCGAGGTGTTGTCGTCACAATTTTATCGTTGCAGTTCTGGAATACCTGAGTTTCGCCGACATCGAAATCTCTTTTATGCAGTTGTTGGTGAGATCACCTCGACGCCACCCAGTACTGGGGCGGGAGTTCGGGAGTATTGCCATAACTCGTATAACGGATGCTTTTCGAAGGTTGAGGTACACGATTTCCGAAGGTTTCTTGGTTATGTGTTGACGGATGGATACAGCTGGATCTAGGGATTGCTAGTTTGGGTGATATATTTTGTGTCCCCTGTATCCCCAACACCAGATTGCATAACCAGAAAGTTTCGGGAGTTTATAAGTGGGAATTCAAGTAGCTCCTAGGATATCTTTCCGACAGACGCATGATATGAGATTGGGGTTCGACGTCTAGTGGTCCGCCTTTCCACGGTTGGTTTTACAGTGGTCTCGTAGTGTCTTAAAGAGTCCTTGGCTATGCCGACTCGGGGACGCTTCGTATGTCATGTGCACTGCCTTGTACATGATGGTGCTGTACGATCGAGCCCGTGTGGGCCCCACCACGAAAACTTCGGACGAAATCTCTATCATATGTTTGTTCCGGCTTATTCTGCAAGCCAATACTTTGTTTTGTTTTGAATTGTGGTATTCGAGTTGCTTCGAAGTCAAATGTTGATTCCATACCTTTTTCTAAGTGGCTTCTCAACTTAATGGAAGTGTGATGATTTACTATGGAATTCATTCGTTCATCCTCGTTCGAATGTTTATTGTGAAGACTATATGTTGAAATTTCTATCCGTTGATTCTACTTGTCTATTTGTCTATCAAGATGCTAACGGATGTCACCCTCTTCAGGATGGCTTCGCCAACGCGTCAGAATCCGGAACGCAATGAAGGGAGTCAGGCGAACCCTCCGCCACCACCTCCGCCTCCGGAGGCATGGCAAGCTATCATGGCAGCCACCAACGCCAATGCTCAGATGATTCTGCAACTCTTGCAAGAACGCACCCAAGGGCAAGGCAATCAAGGAAATCAGGGTCAAGGCAGCAATCAGCCTCACTTCGCTACCCTCAACCAGTTTCTCGCAAATCAGCCCAAGTCTTTCAGCTACTGTGTCGAGGCCACAGATGCCGATGATTGGCTCGTGGACATCAACAAGCATTTTGAATGTAGCAATGTCAGGCCTGAGGACTATGTCAAGTTCGCTTCTTTTCAGCTCAAGGACCAAGCTGCTGATTGGTATCAACAATACAAAGATTCCAGAGGAGGTCGTGTGATCACTTGGACTGACTTCTGTCGGGACTTCAAAGCGCACCACATTCCACAAAGTGTTGTTGAGAGCAAGCGTGAGGAGTTCCGCAATCTCAAGCAAGGCAACATGTCTGTGTATCAATTCAACATCCAGTTTCAGAAACTTGCTCGCTTCGCTAAACAAGACGTTCCTGATGAAAAGAGCATGATCTATCACTTCAGAGGTGGCCTTAGAGAGGATCTGCAGTTAGCTCTCGTTCTTGTTGAGCCTACTCAGTTTGATCAATTCTATAAGATGGCACTGAAGCAAGAGGCTGCTCAGCTCAAGTGTGAGGCTTCTAAGAAGAGAGTCAGGGACGCAGTTCAGTCTTCTTCTTCCTCACTAGTGGCTGCTAAGCAACAGAAGTTCTGGTTGCCTCCTCCTCCTCCGTTTCGTCAGCCTTACCAGCAGAAGAACAAAGGTGGCCATGGATCTTCCCACTCTTCCAACTCTGGCTATCAGAACAAGTCTCAGAATCAAGCTCCAAAGTCGAATGCTCCTTATCATCGTCCACTCTCAGAGGTGACTTGCAACAAGTGTGAGCAGAAAGGTCACTATGCTAACAAGTGCTTCAACCAAAGGCGCCTTCCGCCTCCTCCTCCTGTGAGATCTTCCAGCAATGCAGTGGTCAAGCATAATCCAAAGTTTGCAAAGGTCAACATGATGAATGCAGCTCAAGCGGAGGATTCTACTGATGTGATAATGGGTAATCTCTCAGTTAATGATATTCCTGCAAAAGTTTTATTTGATACTGGTGCATCGCATTCTTTCATGTCATACCCATTTGCATCGAAGCACAATGTTGACACAGGGATTTTATCCAAAGTTATGCAAGTTGTTTCTCCGGGAAAGCTTATGACTTCTAGTTTGGTTGCTGCCGATGTTTCCATCAAGGTGGGAAACTATAAATTTCTGTCTTCTCCAATTGTTCTTCGTGACTCGGATATTGATCTAATTCTCGGGATGGACTTGCTTTCTAAGCACAAGGCTCAACTTGATTATGCTGCCAGGGAGATTCAATTGACACACTCGTCTGAGGATGTTATCATCTACGCCGCTCGTGATGAAACCATTCGGTTGTTTTCTCTCAATGAGAAGGGCGAGTTGAATGCCATCTCTCAGATTACAGTCGTTTGTGAGTACCAAGATGTCTTTCCAGAAGAGCTTCCGGGTATGCCTCCTCACCGGCCAGTTGAGTTCGTTATCGATCTTGAGCCGGGCACGGAACCCGTTTGCACGCGTCCTTACAAGCTTGGACCCAAGGAGCTAAAGGAATTGAAGAAACAACTCGATGACCAAGAGCGTCTGGGTTTGATCAGACCGAGTTCATCTCCATGGGGTTGTGGTGTTCTTTTTGTCCGGAAGAAGGATGGCACGGACCGACTTTGTGTCGACTACCGTCCATTGAACAAGAAGACAATCAAGAACAAGTATCCACTTCCCAACATCAATGAGCTATTCGAGCAACTCAAAGGTGCTAAAGTATTCTCCAAGCTTGACCTTCGTATGGGTTATCATCAGATTCGCATTCGTGAAGAAGATATTCCCAAGACAGCATTCAGAACAAGCTTTGGTTCTTATGAATATACTGTCATGCCTTTCGGCCTTGTCAATGCTCCTCCAACATTCTCTCGGATGATGAATTTCATCTTCAACCCCTATACCAATGAATTCGTCCTGGTGTATCTCGATGATATATTGGTCTTCTCCAAGAATAAGAAGGATCATGCCAAACATTTGCGATTGGTGCTCGACAAGCTCAGAGAGTATCAATTTTATGCGAAGTTTTCCAAATGTGAGTTTTGGCTTGATGAAGTTCTTTACCTTGGTCACATCATCTCTGCCAAGGGCATCGCTGTTAATCCCGAGAAGGTGTCCGCAATTGTGAATTGGGAACCTCCTCAGAATGTCAAGCAGCTTCGCAGTTTTCTTGGTCTTGCAAGCTATTGCCGAAGATTCGTTGAGAATTTCTCTAAGATTGCAAAGCCTCTTTCCAACCTCCTCCAGAAGCATGTGAAGTATGTCTGGTCTCCTGAGTGTGACGTTGCTTTCAACACTCTCAAAGAGAAACTCGTCACAGCTCCTGTCTTAACTCCTCCTGACGAATCCAAGCCATTTGAAGTTTTCTGTGATGCTTCTCTTCAAGGTCTCGGTGCTGTGTTAATGCAAGAGAAGAAAGTTGTGGCCTATACCTCTCGTCAGTTGAAGCCCAACGAAAAGAACTACCCCACTCACGATCTTGAGTTGGCGGCAGTTGTCCATGCATTAATAACGTGGAGACATCTCTTGTTGGGAAGAAAAGTGGACATATTCACCGATCACAAGAGTCTCAAGTACATCTTCACTCAGCCCAACCTCAACCTCAGGCAAACTCGATGGGTCGAAATGATTCAAGAGTACAATCCGAGTATTGAATATACTCCAGGCAAAGCCAATGTCATTGCAGATGCTTTGAGCAGGAAGGCTTATTGCAACAGCTTAATTCTCAAGCCATTCCAACCGGATCTTTGTGAAGCTTTCCGCAAGCTGAATCTCCAAGTTGTTCCTCAAGGCTTTCTTGCCAACCTCATAGTCTCTCCTACTTTGGAAGATCAAATTCGTGAGGCACAACTCCTGGATACCATGGTGAAGAAGGTGAAACGTGGTATCGACAAGGGTCTTTCCAAATACAAGTGCTATCGCATTGATGACAGAGACACTTTATTCTTCGAGGACCGGATTGTGGTTCCTAAAGGTGATCTAAGGAAAGTCATTATGAACGAGGCGCACAATTCTCTTCTTTCCATTCATCCTGGAAGTACGAAGATGTACCATGACCTCAAGCAGTCGTATTGGTGGACTCGAATGAAGCGAGAAATCGCTCAATTCGTGAATGAATGTGATGTCTGTCGAAGGGTGAAAGCAGAACACCAACGACCAGCTGGTCTCCTCCAACCTCTTGCTATCCCAGAATGGAAGTTTGATCATATCGAAATGGACTTCGTGACTGGATTTCCAAAGTCCAAGCGCGGAAATGATGCTATCTTCGTTGCCATCGACAAGCTTTCTAAAGTGGCTCATTTCCTTCCAATCAAAGAATCTATCACAACAGCTCAGTTGGCAGAGCTATACACCTCCAGGATTGTCTCTTTGCACGGCATTCCACAATTGATTTCTTCAGATCGTGGAAGTATCTTCACTTCTAAGTTCTGGGACTCCTTCCAGAAGGCCATGGGCACCAACATTCGCTTCAGCACAGCTTTCCATCCTCAAACTAGTGGCCAAGTCGAGCGAGTCAATCAAATCCTTGAAGATATGCTCAGGGCTTGTGTTATTTCCTTTGGCATGAAATGGGAAGATTGTCTTCCATATGACGAATTCTCCTACAACAACAGCTTCCAAGGGAGTTCGGGCAAGGCCCCATTCGAATTCCTCTATGGAAGAAAGTGCCGTACTCCTCTCAATTGGTCAGAGACTGGTGAACGCCAACTTCTTGGCAATGACTTAATCACAGAGGCTGAAGAAATGTGTAAAGTCATCCGTGAAAATCTCAAAGCCGCGCAATCGCGCCAGAAGAGTTACTATGATAGTAAGCACCGTGATGTGGCTTTCGAGATCGGAGACCATGTCTACCTCCGCGTCTCTCCAATGAAAGGCACTCTTCGCTTCGGTATCAAAGGGAAGCTTGCCCCTAGATACGTGGGTCCTTTCAAGATCATTGGCAAAAGAGGCGACCTCGCCTATCAACTTGAGCTTCCCTCCAACTTCGCGAATGTGCACGATATGTTCCATGTGTCACAGCTCCGCAAGTGCTTCAAGACGCCTGAGCGCACCATCAACTTCGAACAGATTGATCTCAGAGAAGATCTGTCTTATCATGAGCACCCCGTTGCTATTCTTGATGAAACTGAGCGCAAGACTCGCAACAAGTCAATCAAATTCCCGAAAGTGAAGTGGTCGCACCATTCCGACCGAGAAGCCACCTATAAACGCGAGGACCACCTCCGTTCCGAATATCCAGAGTTCTTTCAGTCCTAGATCTCGGGACGAGATCCTCTCATAGTGGTGGAGTGTTGTAACACCCCGGATGTAACTTTCCATATTTGTAACTCCAACTCTTGCCATTTTCGGCTATGTGTTATGATATTCCCTCCGTGGTTGGGTTTGTCTCTCTTTTTGCATTTTTTTCATGTCATGCATTTCATATCATGTCATCATGTGCATCTCATTTGCATACGTGTTCGTCTCATGCATCCAAGCATTTTCCCCGTTGTCCGTTTTGCAATCCGGCACTCCCACCTCCTCCGGCGCACCCCTCTTGTTTCCTTTCGTGAGTGGGTGTTGAACGTTCTCGGAATGGACCGAGGCTTGCCAAGTGGCCTTGGTATACCACCGGTAGACCACCTGTCAAGTTTCGTTCCATTTGAAGGTCGTTTGGTACTCCAACGGTTAACCGGGTAACCGGAAAGTCCTTTTTGTGTATTGCAGAAAAAACCACCTCCTAACAGCCCAAAACCCCTCTGAGTCAGTTCCATGCTCTAGGTCGTTCGATCACGATCGTGTGGGCGAAAACCGCACTCCATTTGGAGTCTCCTAGCTCCCTCTACCTATAAAAACACCTCCCCCCTCCGAATATCTTCGCAGACCAAACCCTAACAAATCGCCCGCATCTCTGCCGCCCGGCCGCGCCCGCGTCCCCGCGGCGCCCCGCCGTTCCCCACCGCCGGCGCCTCCTCCCCGCTCCTCCTCGCCGTCCTCCTCCTCTCCTCCGCCGGCAGCCCTCTGCTCCGGCGAGCCAGAGCTCGAGCTCGAGGCCCATCCAGATCCACAGTGCCTTGACTTCTCCTCCACCCCCGATTTTTCTCCAAGTCCCGAATATTTTATCATATCTTGCTTTGTTCATCGCATCATAGCTCTCTGCATATAGCTCCGTTTCATGCGTGTAATATATCGAAATGTTCATTACGAGATGCTCTTCATTTTGTTACATTATGCCATGTTCATTTGAGTCCATCTTGATGCCCAAATCTCTGGTGCAAGAGTGCTAATTGCTGATAACTGCTGTTACTTATCGGAACTTGAGGTTTTGTTATTTTTGTGGCATTTAATCTGTGCATCTTATGGGCATGGACTCTACATGTGTTTTGATCTATGCCATGACATCTTTATAGAGGTGTATGCCATGTATCTTTGTGATCTCTGTGGTGACTAGCACAAGCATGCAAACTAGGCTTCATGATGTTTCTGATTTCAGGGACTGCTGTTATTTTGTTGCTATGTATCCATGTGGCTACAGAGGGATCCATGCTCCTTTTGATGATGTTCAGTAAGGATGTTTTGTAGATATAGTTCTGCCCTATCCATCCGTGCCCCTGTTTTCAATTATGGAGTATCGTAGCATGACTCTATCTTGCTGTACTTTCGCTATAAAATGTTTCTGGCAGAATGTTAACATGATATTCAGTTTCGCCAAGCTTCTTGTAGTTGATCCTTTCATGCTATGTATTTTCTCTTGCCATGGATAGCTTCATAAATATGCCATCTTGCTGTAGTTATGCTTTTTTTGTCATGCATTGCTTTGTGGTGAGTGAATCAGGCTCACCAAGATGCCTTCATAATGTCTGTTTCTGCCATCCTTTTCTGCTGTCTGAAACCTGTTAACGAAACTTGCTATGTTTACATGGTTGCCATCATATCTTCTGTTCTTTTTTGGCTTATGGTCAGTAAGGGACTTTTGTCATATGCAGTTAGTACATTCATGCGGTGCCTTGTTTTGCTATGTTAAGTGCCTGTAGCATGTTGATTGCTTGCTCTGAACATTGCTACCTGATGCTGTTTCTGCCATGTCCAGTAATTTCGCAGTCTGTGAACTTGATATCTTTTGCACTTTTGCCATGCTTATTTGAACCTGTTATGTTGTGATCTAGCCGTAGATCAGTGTTCATCTTTTGTCAAGCATCTCCTGTAGATTGCTGCCATATGATTTTTTGCTATGTTGGAGTGCGGTAGCGTAGTTACTTGATGTATTCTAAGTGCTATCATGCTGTTAATCGCAGAATCGTGTCATTCTTGTTTTGCTTGCCATTTGCAAACCGTGCATCCGTTTTCGGTGATCTTTATATCGATTTCAACCGAAATCATCTCATCTTTCCAGTGGCTTGCTTGGTTTGCCAATTTACTGCCTTGTTCATCATTTTTCTTCCGGAGCACGCATATGCATCGCATACCATATCTCGCATATCATGCATGTTTTGCATCATGTTGCTTGTGCATTTCCCGTGATTGATTGTGGTTCCGTTGCTTGTGTTCTTGTTTTGGGTAGAGCCGGGAGACGAGTTCGTGAACGAGGAACCTGTTGAGTACGCTTACGAGGATCAAGCTTTCGACAACTCTGAGAACCTTGCAGGCAAGATGACCATACCCTCGAAATCACTTCTATCTTTGCTTTGCTAGTTGTTCGCTCTATTTGCCATCCTGTGCTACCTACCACTTGCTATGTCATGCCTCCCGTATTTTCCATGTCAAGCCTCTAATCATCCTTTTCTAGCAAACCGTTGTTTGGCTAAGTTACCGCTTTTGCTCAGCCCTTCTTATAGCGTTGCTAGTTGCAGGTGAAGTTGAAGGTGGTTCCATGTCGGAACATGGATATTTTGGGATATCACAATATCTCTTATTTAATTAATGCATCTATATTTTGGTAAAGGGTGGAAGGCTCGGCCTTATGCCTCCCTAGTTTCCGTCATACCGGTATTATGTTCCTTGAGTTTGCGTTCCTTACGCGGTTGGGTGATTTATGGGACCCCCTTGACAGTTCGCCTTGAATAAAACTCCTCCAGCAAGGCCCAACCTTGGTTTTACCATTTGCCACCTAAGCCTTTTCCCTTGGGTTTTCGCGAGCCCGAGGGTCATCTTTATTTTAACCCCCCCCCCCCGGGCCAGTGCCCCTTCGAGTGTTGGTCCGAAACGAGTAGACTGTGGGGCCACCTCGGGGAAACTTGAGGCCTGGTTTTACTCGTGGGATGTCTCATCCGTTGTGCCCTGAGAACGAGATATGTGCAGCTCCTATCAGGATTTGTCGGCACATCGGGCGGCTTTGCTGGTCTTGTTTTACCATTGTCGAAATGTCTTGTAAACCGGGATTCTGAGACTGATCGGGTCGTTCCGGGAGAAGGTTTATCCTTCGTTGACCATGAGAGCTTATAATGGGCTATGTTGGGACAGCCCTGCAGGGTATTATCTTTCGAAAGCCGTGCCCACGGTTATGAGGCAGATGGGAATTTGTTAATGTCCGGTTGTAGAGAATTTGTCACTTGACACAATTAAAATACATCAACCGTGTGAGTAGCCGTGATGGTCTCTTCTCGGCGGAGTCCGGGAAGTGAACACGGTTTGTGTTGTGCATGAACGTAAGTAGTTTCAGGATCACTTCTTGATCATTTCTAGCTTGGCGACCGTTGCGTTGCCTCTCTTCTCACTCTCATTTGCGTATGTTAGCCACCTTATATGCTTAGTGCTTGCTGCAGCTCCACCTCATTACACCATCTTTTCCTATAAGCTTAAATAGTCTTGATCTCGCGGGTGTGAGATTGCTGAGTCCTCGTGACTCACAGATTCTACCAAAACAGTTGCAGGTGCCGACGATGCCAGTGCAGGGGACGAAACCGAGCTCAAGTGGGAGTTCGATGAGGAACGTGGTTGTTACTATGTTTCTTTTCCTGATGATCAGTAGTGGAGCCCAGTTGGGACGATCGGGGATCTAGTATTTGGGGTTATCTTATTTTCATTTGGATTTGACCGTAGTCGGTCTATGTGTGGATTTTGGATGATGTATGAATTATATTTATGTATTGTGTGAAGTGGCGATCGTAAGCCAACTCTCGTTATCCCATTCTTGTTCATTACATGGGATTGTGTGAAGATGACCCTTCTTGCGACAAAACCACAATGCGGTTATGCCTCTAAGTCGTGCCTCGACAGGTGGGAGATATAGCCGCATCGTGGGCGTTACAACCACTTAGTCATCATTCACAACTCGGATATGCCCGTTAGTAACCCCTACGGTAGGATAGGTCGTGTACCCCCTATGCGAACTCGAGTCCTTGTAATGGTTCATATGAAACCATGTAGTGTTGTGTTTGCTTTTGATGTGTTTATTTGATGTCGTACTTTCCTTCGGGAACTTCTAAACAACTTCATCACCCTTTTGGATTTTAATGTGTTTGGCCTTTTGGCCTTTGCATGAAAACAATTAGTGTCATACCGACCCCCTTACTAGGCATCCCATCTATATTGCTTTCCCTCATCTTTCCCAATCATGAGACCTTGACCGCTCCAACAGGATGCCTGATGTAACACGTACTGGTATCTCTACCCAGAAGCAAGAAGCCGGAGGTTCTGCCGGAGCAGGAGCCAGTCAGGACCAAACCCAAGGACAAGCTCCACCACTGCCACCACCTCCAAACATGGACATGGCTCAGCTTCTCCAAGCCTTCCTAGAGGAATGCCAAGCCAACACTACAGCCCTCCAGATGACTGCTCAGCCTGTCAACTGTCAGCCGGCGGGGAATGGCAATGGACGTTCCATGTTGGCGGAGTTCAGGAAGCATGAACCACCCACCTTCATCGAGACTGCTGAACCTCGTGATGCAGACGACTGGGTCCGCACCATTGATGATATGTTGGAACTAGTCGGCTGCACTGAGGACCGTGAGATGGTGGCATATGATGCTCACTGTCTTGGGGGAACTGCCAGAGCTTGGTGGGATGGATTCAAGGTCATGCATGCTGGGCAAAACATCACTTGGAATGACTTCAAGGCAGAATTCCGCAAGGCCCACATTCCTTCCGGAATCATGGCCATCAAGAAGCATGAATTCTGAGCCCTGAAGCAAGGATAATCGACGAGCTCTGGATGATACTCGTAAGCGTAAGATGATCAGCAAGGGTAGCTCCAGCAACCAAAAGCCTCGCCCGTGGCAGCCAGCCCCGCTCAAGCCAACCTATCAGCAGCCAAGAGCCCTTGCACCCCGCACCAACTATCAGCCTCAGTAGTACGCCAACCCCAGGCCAGCTTAAAACAACCCCAATAACAATGTCGGCAAGAGCAACAACTCCAATCAAGTCACTTATTGTGGATGTGATCAGCCAGGACACTACTCCAAGTATTGCCCCAACAAGAAGCCCGATGCCCGGCGCCCCAATGCGCAGAACCCAGGACAAGGCCGCGGAATGCCACCAAGGAAGCAAGCTCCCTGCAACCCGCCCAATAATGGCAAGGGTCGTGTGAATCATGTCACTTCAGAAGAAGCCCAGGATGACCCGGACGTCATGCTGGGTACGTTCCTTGTCAACTCAGCACCTGCAACTATCTTGTTTGATTCTGGAGCCACGCATTCATTTGTCACCCAAAAGTTTGCATTAAAAAGTGGCATGACCCCTACACCCCTGGATAACCCTATGGTGGTACAAACCCCCGGAGCAGAGATGAGAGCCAAGATAGGTTGTAAGGGAGTCGGAAGGTAGATTTCCTAGCAGACCTTATCATCTTAAGATCGCAAGGCTTGGATGTGATTTCAGGAATGGATTGGCTCATCAATCATCAAGGCTTGTTAGATTGTGCCAACCACTACTAGGAAAATGCCTACTAGTGGCGCACCAGTTTTGCCTACTAATGGTGCACTACTGGTGCGCCACTAGTACCACGCCACTAGTACTAAGTACTAATGGCACACCACTTGTTGAGGATATAGACCTTAGAGTCACCCGCCAGGAGGGGCCGGGTTACCCATAATGGTGATCGCCAGAAGCCCGGCGCCGAGCAAGAAGACGGTGGGCCAAAGATGGGCTTAAGACCCGGATATGGCTTAAGGCCCGTAGTTGCACTCATCATTATGGTAGAACTTGTAGTGCAAGGAAAGAATAGTTGAGAGTCCGAGCCGGACACTTATATGAGCCGGCCGGGACTCTGAGAGCCGCTGGGCGTCGACCTCTCTATATAAAGGGACGACCCGGCAGTGGTTTAGGGACAAGAAAGATCTCATCGAGAGCCGGGCATAGCAGTTAAGCTCCCTGGTCATCGAAACCCTAATCAATACCACCTCAACTGGACGTAGGCTTTTACCTTCACCGTAAGGGGCCGAACCAGTATAACCCCTCGTGTTCCTTGTCCCGTTAACCCCTTCAAGCTTCCTAGCGGCGATGGCTCCACGACTAAGTCCTAGCTTGAGGACATCTGCCGTGACAATTCCACGACAGTTGGCACCCACCGTGGGGCCAGCGCACAGTGGATTTGAGTTCTTGAAGGGCAGCTTCGAAGGGCTCAAGGGATACGTTGTGGGCCGGATGACCAAGAGTCGTCGCGACAAGCTCTACATCGACGATGCAAGCTGGGGCCCCGACGCCGGCTCAATTGAGTACGGGTACCGGGTCCCCTTCGGTGGAATTCATGTTTTCATTGGCAAGATTGGTGAGCCGGGCCCTGAGCCGGATCTCTGCGCCGATCTCATCGAGACGGCTCAGCGTGCACGACCCGCCCGGGCCCTGCCTGCCTTAAAGCATGCTTTTGTGCGATGTATCCATGGAGGGCTCTCTGGATCTGGCGATGAGACGGCCGCCGGCTCTGACGGCGAGTCGTCTACCGATGAGTCAAACTCGTTGTATCAACTTCAAGATGGCAGGCTCATGGGTTGTTCCGATGGTGACAGTATTCCGGACCCGTTTGAGCCGCCAAGCCGGGTTGGAATCTTCATGGCCGGCGCGCAGCCTGTTCAGAACCCTGCTACTGGAGCGGGAAACCTGGTGCCCTCGCCGGCTCAGGTGCTGATGGATCTCACGGACAAGATGACGGCCCTGTTGACCGTCGCGGTCGACCCGGCGGATCAAGCTCAGCATGATGCGGAGGTGGCGCAGTTAAAGTTGGATCTAGTGAAAGCTAAGGAGGATCTAGCAGCGGAAGGGATCAGGATGGCTGCAGAGAGGGCGGTTCTTGACGCTCAGACTCAGTTGACTCAGGCGCAGTCCTTCCGGCTCACGATGGATCAGAACGCGTCTAATGAGGTCATGAGAAGGAGGCATCAAAAAGCCCAATCTCGACTCCCTCCGGTTTACGACCCTCGGAACCTCTTCAACACGCCAGGTGCAGGATCTAGTAACCCGCCAGGGGTCATAGTGCCCGGGTCTAGGACCCCTATTCAGCCGCAAGTGATGGGGCCTCCCCGGGTGAACCCTGCCCCGCCTCAGTATGTGCCAATACCACCGGGTCATTATGCTAACCCGCTGGAGAACATGGTCGCCGCCGCAGCGCGGCTGGCAGCCCTCCCAGTTGATGGCGACTCCCCGACGGCTATTGAAACCCGCCGGGTCAGGGAGCTCCTTCAGACAGCACTGGCGCAGCAAGAGGCGTACTCTTACAGCCGGGACAGGATCCACTCGACCCCTCGTCCATGTCGGAGCCCGAGTTACAGCAGACACATGGTCTCAGCGACCGGCTCAAGTAATGTCCGACGCCATGACCCGCCCCCTGGCCATGGCCCGGCTCATAACGGAGCCTTTTACGCAGCAGACCAAGACAGAGCACGGCAAGAAGCGGAGCAGGTGCCTCAGTTGACGGCTTACCAGACTCCCCCGGCTTATCCGACGGCTTCCGTCGACGTGGGTATCCCTACCAGGACTGGAGGTGTCCCTTGCTTGGTGCCGGCTCTCCGCAATGAGCGTGTACCCAAGGACTTCAAAGGCCCTAGGAAGGTGCCTAATTACACAGCTGACTTACAACCCGCGGCCTGGATCGAGAGTTACGAGATGGCCATGGAACTGCTGGAGGTCAGTGAAGCGGCAATGGCCAAGTACTTCACTATGATGTTAGATGGGACTGCCCGCACTTGGTTGAAGGGGCTACCACCGAATTCCATCGGGTCTTGGGCTGAGCTGAAAGCCCGGTTCATCCAAAACTTCAAGGATGCCTGTAGGCAGTCTATGTCAATTGTGGATTTGACTAACTGTAAACAGCAGGAGTGTGAGTCTACGACACATTGGGTTCGCCGGGTTAAGGAAATAATACATTCATCTGATAAGATGGATGCCGGCTCTGCAGTCTTAATGTTGGAGCAGAATTGTCGCTTCGTGCCCCTGAAGATGAAACTCGGGCGGCTTAAGCGTGACTGCAATGATATGGGTACACTGATGGCGGCTCTCGTCAAGTATGCTGATTCTGATGGTACCAAGGACCCCGCTTCAGATGATGAAAGGACAGGGAAGGGAAAGAAGAACGACAATGGCAAGGGTCATCAGCATAACCCGGGGAACCAAGGAGGCGGCAAGCGCAAGGCCAATGGCAGCCTAGAGTTCGTGGCCAACGCCAGTTCACAGGGTAATAGCTAGAGACGCAAGGGGAGGCCCCCTCCCCGAGGCGGCGGGTTAGGCCCGAAGTTGGAGCAACTGTTGAATGAGCCTTGTCCAAGGCACGGCTCTAGAGAGAAGCCAGCAACTCATCTATGGAAGGATTGTGCAATCATGAAGGCATTTAAGAATTCCAACGCCTTTAACGGCAACAATGGCCCGGGCGGCGGCTCAGGCGCCGGCGGCTTTCATGGCCCGGGCAGCGGCTCAAACTCTAATCCTCAGAGTGGTCAAGGGGGCTTTAATCAGCAGTCTGGCCAGGGTCATCAACAGCAGCAGGGGGGTTATCAGACCAATCCAAAGTAGCTTAGCGGTGCGCAGTATCATATGTTTACCACCAGTCTGTGTAAGCGAGATCAGAAGCTTCATAAGAGGGTTGTGAACGCTGTTGAGCCGGCGGTTCCACGCTACTTGCGGTGGTCTGAGCAGCCTATAGTGTGGAGTGGGGAGGATCATCCTCCCCGGGTGGATAATCCGGGTCACTTGGCCCTGGTGGTGGCTCCTCAGGTGGGAGGATATAAGTTTACTAAGGTACTCATGGATGGAGGCAGCAGCATCAACATCCTCTATTATGAGACCTTTCGCCGTATGGGTTTGGTGGATAAGAACCTCAGCCAGTCAAACACTATTTTCCATGGTGTGGTACCTGGTAAGTCGGCTTACCCAATCGGCAAGATTGAGTTGGAAGTGGCCTTTGGAGACGAGCACAACTACAGGGTAGAAAAATTGATCTTTGAGGTGGTCAAGATAAGAAGTCCGTACCATGCCATATTTGGGCGGCCGGCTTATGCCAAGTTCATGGCACGACCGTGTTACGTGTATTTACAGCTCAAGATGCCGGGTCATAATGGGACCATTATGGTTCACGACAGCCGGAAGGTAGCTTTGGAGTGTGAGGAAGGCGATGCAGCTTATGCAGAGTCTGTTTGCGCAACAGAGGAGTTAAAGTTTTACAAAGACAACGTTGACCCAACAGACATGACCTCTCTGAAAAAGCCGACTACAGAGCATGAGCCGGCAATGAAATTTAAGTCGGCTGATGAGACTAAACTCGTTGATTTCGTTCCAGGAGATTCATCTCAGCAGTTTAGCATCAGTGCCAATCTGGATCCAAAATAGGAAAGCGCGCTCATCGAGTTCATCCGTGAGAATAGGGACATTTTTGCATGGAAGCCGTCCGACATGCCAGGTGTACCTAGAGAACTCGCTGAGCACACTCTCAATGTTGATCCAAAATTTAAGCCGGTCAGGCAATTCCTTCGGCGGTTTAATGAAGAGAGGCGGAAGGCCATTGGAGAAGAGGTGGCCCGGCTCTTGGCGGCCGGGTTTATTGTTGAAGTCTTTCACCCGGAGTGGTTAGCTAACCCGGTGCTCGTGCTCAAGAAGAACGGCACCTGGCGGATGTGTGTGGACTACACGGACTTGAACAAAGCGTGTCCGGCTGATCCTTTTGCCCTTCCCCGTATTGATCAAATCATTGATGCTACGGCGGGTTGTGAGCGTTTAAGTTTCTTGGACGCTTATTCTGGATATCATCAAATTAAGATGGCAGTTAAGGACCAGGAGAAAACGGTGTTCATCACTCCCTTTGGAGCCTTCTGCTATGTGTCTATGCCCTTTGGACTGAAGGCTGCGCAGGCGACTTATCAGCGATGCGTGTAGAACCGTCTTCATAACCACATTGGGCGCAACGTTCATGCTTATGTGGACGATATTGTGGTTAAATCCAGGAAGGAGGAAACCTTGATAGATGATCTAAGGGAAACTTTTGATAATCTCCAGGTTTACAAGATGATGCTTAACCCGGCCAAGTGCGTTTTTGGTGTGCCTGCAGGCAAGCTCTTGGGTTTCTTGGTTTCTAACAGGGGCATTGAAGCTAACCCGGAGAAGATCAAGGCCATCACCTCCCTGGCTAAGCCGGCGTGTATAAACGACGTCCAGCGCCTGGCGGGTCGTATCGCTGCTTTAAGCCGTTTTATAAGCCGTTTGGGGGAGAAGGCCATGCCATTATATCAGTTGATGAAGAAAACCGATAACTTTGTCTGGAATGATGCAGCCAATACTGCTTTTGAGGATTTGAAGAGGCTGCTGGCCGAGCCCCCAGTCCTTGCTGCTCCGGTTGACAAGGAGCCCTTATTACTGTATGTGGCTGCTAACACACGAGCCGTCAGTGTGGCCGTGGTGGTGGAGCGCAAGGAAGAGGGTAAGGAGCATCCGGTTCAGCGGCCGGCTTATTATGTCAATGAAGTAATCATTGAGTCCAAGCAGCGGTATCCGCATTGGCAGAAGCTTGCTTATGGTGTGTTCATGGCAAGCCGGAAGCTTAAGCATTATTTTCAGGGTCATCCCATCACTGTGGTCAGTTCTGCCCCCCTTGGAGATATCATTCAAAACAGAGAGGCCACGGGGAGAGTGGCTAAGTGGGCTATAGAGCTCGGACCTCATGGTCTGAAATATGTGCCACGCACAGCTGTTAAGTCTCAGGCTTTGGTGGATTTCATCAATGATTGGACAGAGTTACAAGTGCCCGAACAAAAGCCGGATAACACATATTGGACTATTCACTTCGATGGGTCCAGGCAGTTGGAGGGCTTGGGGGCTGGAGTCGTATTGGCTTCCCCTAAGGGTGACAAGTTCCATTATGTGCTACAATTGATGTTTCCTTGTACCAACAATGCAGCGGAGTACGAGGCCTTGCTTCACGGTCTTCGGATGGCTAAAGAGATGAGCTTGAGCCGGGTAAGGTGCTTCGGCGACTCAGACTTGGTGGCTCAACAGGTATCAGGAAAATGGGACTCCAAGGATCCTCTCATGGCGACTTATCGCCGCGAAGTTGATGCCATTGCTGGGCACTTTCAGGGTTACCAAGTAGAGCACATCGATCGCAGGAAGAACGAGGCGGCTGATGCTTTAAGCCGGCTGGGCTCTCAGCGAAAGCCGGTGCCGCCTAATACTTTGTTGGATGTCTTGCATAACCCTTCTGTTAAGTTGCCTACAGAGGAAGACTTGGTTGTCCCTGACCCAGAGGCACAATTGGTGGCGGCTCTCCACATCATCCCGGACTGGACAGTGCCTTATCTGGCTTACATGACCCGGGGAGAGTTGCCTGAGGATGAAACTTTGGCCAGACAAATAACCCGTGCGCCATTAGTATAGACCAACATGCGCCATTAGTGTGCCTCCCAGGGGGCGATATTTACACATGTGCTTTGTCATACAAATGGCGCACTGCGGGGTGATGCGCCATTAGTATCCTTTGGCATACTAATGGCGCACGTTGGGGTGATGCGCCATTAGTATGTATATTAGGGATTTTTTTTCTTTTCTGATATTTGCATAGATTACAAAATATATTATTGGACAGAATATAGACAGCACCACACAGCAACAGCAGATTCATCGAATAGAATAGAAGATTAGTCTCCGAATACAATTCATCATATTAGTCTCCAAATTCAAAAGACTGAACAAAGATAGAACATTACAAGTCTCGAGACCGCGAGTAGCGAGTTTGTCTTCACATTACAAGTCGATATCAATCATCTAAACTACCATCACATAGAAGAGAGTTGCGGTCATCACGATGAGCATCATCGCGATGAAACTGGTCTTCATCCGGTTCCTCCAACGCTCCCTCCTCTCTCCCGCTAGATAGCGCGCGTATCTAGATTCCGCCTCCGCCATTGTGGTGTACCCTTTGTAACTGTTACCGTTGAAATGGTGAACCTGTCTCCGACACTCCTCCCAGTCGTCGTAGACTCCGGGAACCTTACCCTTGTACACGACATACGACGGCATCTCTATGCACTAGCCAAACAACAGACAATACATAAGCAATATATAAGTATGCAACAAAAGGATCGGAAGAGAAAAGCAAGACATTAATAGCACGATTCATGGTCCTACTAATAAATAGCATCGTTTACATCTAAGTTGAACGACTGTCCAAACAAAAGAGATATACAAGTTCATTAAAGTTTAATTACAACATGAGATAATCGATGTTTCAGAACTACACATAGCATCACTACTTTCGACTCGACTCATGGGACCGGAGCGTGGATGAAGCCGCCGTCTGTCGTGATGGTCATGAAGTCGCGGGCATTGTCAGCCTGCATTTGTAGCATTGTGTCTATCTCACTGTTGGACGGTTGATATTTGAGGTAGAACTGCCCCGAGGTATGAAGGACATCTTGATGGATGATTTCTGCAAAGTCCGACTAGATGCGAAAGAATTCTAGTCGGATGTCTGCGTCCTGGATTGCCGCCAAGCTTGCGGCCCAATCTTTGAGATTATTTGGTAGCAGAAGGTGATTACGGTCCCGTACGATCGCCCGCATGTGATGGAGGGCGTAGTAGGCATCCTTCTGACCGCCAGGCGGCTGCTTGACGCAGGGGAACATCGTATTGTGGGTGAACACGTGCCTGCCGTACCTACGAGCTGGCCTCTTAAAGGTGCCTCCAGATGCGGCGTAGCCGGGGAGAGAATCATCAAGAACTTTCTTGATATTTGTGTAGTCTATCTTGGAGTCACGGTCCGGGTCGAAATACGTGGCCATGGAATATTTCGAGCTTAAGAGGATGAGTGTGCAATGTGTGTCACTGCACAGAACACGGAATGTTAGAAAAAAAAGAATGATCGGAATCTAAGAAATCATATGTTACGGGGCGGTTAGGGGATGACTTACTCGGGAAAGTAAGGCACGAGGAAGTTATCCTTATCTGGGTTTGCCAGAATGACGCCTTCGAGGTGTGAACTCTGGACTTGCCGGTCCCCAGCGCTGCCCAAGATCTTGGCACGCATGTAGAAGGGGTCGACTATCACAATGTCCGGGGTCTTGTCTCTAATGATCCGCATCTCCATACTCAGCGAAAACAGCCGAACGAAGGTGTAGTGCAGCGGATGAAGGTTAAACATAGCAAAGATGTCATCAAACCGCAGGACAATTGTACCCCCGATGGCGCTATCCACAAAGCCCTTGCCCTCTGGCACCTTGGCCACAAAAACCGGGTATGCCACATCATTCTCTCTGAGACGCCGCTTCTCCAAAGAAAGAACACTGTCATGCAGACTCCGCATAGCACCGGTTGCAGCATTGAGCATATTTGTCAGTAGCATCGCACTACCCGCCACATGAACCCTCCTCGAGATATCCTTAGGTGAAGGTGGCCTGTCCTGAGCACGAATCGTACTCGGTGCCGGCTGGCTCGCACTAGCGCCCTTGTTAGTCTTTCGTTTCCGTCCCTTCTTCCTGATCTGCTGTAATGGGATCGAGTTCTGCTCACAGACTGCTTCTTGAGCGTGTTGGGGCTGATTATATATCGCACCTCAGCTATCTGAGGCTCGGTGAAGGCGGCAGCTGGAGGCGTCTCCTGAGAACTGAACGCCAGACGACGCCTGTTGCAATTGGGTTTCTCCGCCGTACCAGCTAGATCGCGGTTGTCTTTTTTAGGGTTGGGTTCTTGAGAAGGAGGCCCGCAGAACTCGTCACCATACCCATGTTCGGCATTGTACTTATCGACGTTGGAAAATGTACCGTCGTCGTTGTCGTCATCGTCCGGATCCTGTGCCATATGCATGTCCGGATCCTGTGCCATAGGGATGTCCGGTAGCGTTGCGGCGTTCTTGCCATGGCATGGCGCTGGCACGACTGGCGGTCTTGTCTGTGGGGTGGTGTCCCCCGCCCCCAAACGAATCTGGCTCTTCAGCCAAAGCAGGAACCAGCTTACGCAGGTGCTGAGGGTCATCACATCATCTTCGTCGGCCCCAGCGGGTCGAATCGGAGGTAACAACTCGTCGCAGCCTGCAGCACCCGAACCAGTTCAACCCTATACAAGGTGGGTGGCATCGGATTACCGTGGAACACGCGGTTGCCCGGTTGAACGATTCTGCCCTTGGCGACATCGACCAACTCGCCGCCCACGAAGTGCAGGAGAGTGCAAGGAACATCGGCGGCGCCCTGTGAAAACATGTAGGGCGTCAGGGATGCCCAGTCAAAGGCAAGGAGATGAAGTCATCGGCCGAGAGGCTTAGTTACCGTGATGCCGTCGAGCTCGGCTAATGTCGAGGCACCGCCAACGGCAGGCGTGCAACTGACGGAGGGGCTGCTTGCTGGCGAGGTGCCGGCCGGCATACACCCGGGTGCATTAAGCTCCAATTCCCGTGCCGGCGCCGGAGACACGAATACCGCCTCCGCCGGAGACACCAATGGCGCCGTCTGCGCGTTGTGCGAGTTGCTGGCCGTGAAGCTGGGAACCGGGGGAGGCCCCTGTTGGCTGCCCGCAATCCACGTCGTCAGCCCCTGAATCAAGGTAGGCACAATGGCGGTGAGCGTCGTTCCCAGTTGTTGTTGCACTTGCTCTTGGACAATCTCCGGAATCCACGCCACTTGTGCCTTGAGTTCTTGAACCTCGCGCGACTGGCTTTCCGAGCTGGTCTTTTTCTCCTTTCGCCCACCAGCGGTATAGTATGACGACCATTTTGTGGGCAACCCTTTGCCGGCCACACGACCAGCTGACGACGGCTTACTAAGCTTATCCTTGTTTTTCGTTATGTTCAAGGCCCTATTTAAAGGGGTGTCAAAAGGGGAGCCCTGAGACAACCCTGCGCTACTGCTTTCAGCCTCCTGCAGAAGGAATGTGAACCATTTAGAAATTTGGCTTCATTCATTAGAATGCAACCATATGGAGCTAATTACGCGGGGGTGTATTCCTTACCAGAAGAAGCTCAAGCGCCCTGGTCTTCGGATCTGTGGTAAGCTCCTTTGTTACCGGGTCCTCCTTGTACCGGGCCCTAACAAAGTTCCTGGTCTGCTTGTCATGGAATTTCTCGAAGCGGGCCGGTAGGCCTTGCTCGGCACGCTCCGCGTCCACCTTGTCCCATATAGGCTCCGCCACTATCTAACCGCCGGGACCGAGTTGGTGGACCCCTGAGTTCAACTGCCGCATTTCTTTCCCCCACTGACTTGATTCGGAGGTTGCGCTGCTCTTGCACTTGATCTTGAACTCCTTGTAGTCATCTTCGCTCATCAAAGGATATTTCGCATTGATCTTCTCATAACTATCACCTTTTTCAATCATTGCCTTCACCGTGCTTCTCCATGTAGACAGGGCCGTGCTCATCCTCGTGAGGGCGGCACTGTTCACTTTATTCCCTGAGAGGCGTGTGTTTGCAAACTCAGCGGGGAACTTGTATCGTTCCTGCAGCTTCGTGAAGAGGAGGCTGCGCAAATTCCCTCGGTCCTTATGCCTTAGGTTCTCGGTGTTGATCGAGATGGTGCTCCGGAGAATGCACTCGAGCTGAACTGAGTACCCCTTGACTACTTGTTTGGGCGCCGTTGGATGCCCGTCGGAGTTCACTTCAGTAAATTCCTCCTTGACGGTGCCGAGCACGCTCGGGCGCCGGTCCTTCCGTTGCCTCTTCGGTTGGCTGCCATCTGTGCGTGCGCCGCCATCATCAGTGGTGGCATCCTCGGCGGCACCATCAGTGGTGTCATCCCCGACGCCACTAGGGGTTGTGTAGTCAGGATCGGTGTCTTCCACGGCGTTGTCCTCATAGCAGTGAGGTTCTTCCTCTAGCTCCTGGGACAGCTCCCAGAATTGCTTGCCGCCCGAACCGCCGGCCTCATCGTTGTGGGCCATGTTTCGCTCTAAATAGGAAAAAAGTTTGGTCAAAAAGTTGGTTATTGTCAAGGAAGAAGATCATGGTCTCATCATTTAGGGTTTGTCGACACCGAGGCATCCTAAAAGCTAAGCTTTTATCATTTAGGGTTTGTCGACGCCGAGGCACCCTAAAAGCCTAAGCGTACATCATTTAGGTTCTCATCGACACCGAGGCACCCTAAAAGCTAAGCTGGGAAGGAGAATTCTAAGTTGGGACTAATCACTTGGCTCTATTGCCACCTATGGTTTAATGCAGCAAGAATAAAGGGCCAGTTGATCCTACTTAATTAAGTACTAAGACCCCGGCCCATGCATTAGTCACAAGTACCCCATATGTCCTATTTTTAGCAAAGTCATGCTAAAATTCATGGAAAATTTCAGCATGACCTTTGCTGAAAATAGGACATATGGAGTACCCGAATTTGCCGGAACAGAAGTTAATCGACATTCCAGCAAACTCAAGGGCCTCTCGGGGTACAGCAGCAGCATCAGAAGTTGACAAAATTCCCAAGTAGTACAGTAGCAGCATCACAAGTAGTACCAATGAACATATAGTCCAGCACATTCTGAATTTTGATAAATGGCAGCAAGTTAACTCATGCTGACAGCAACAAACTTATAACAACATAAATGAAATTGCAGTTGTACGATCATAAACTTATAACAACATAAACTCATGCCGACAGCAACAAATTGCAATGATCAAGCTATCTGAAAACAGAGTACTTGTTGATTAACTATCAAGCTATCTGAAAACAGAGTACTTGTTTATTAACTGGCAGGGTAGATAAGAGACTACAAATTAAATAGCCATATATCCATCTTCTGAGCTATGAGCCATGGACCATCCAACCCATGAACTAGGAGTGTCATGCAGCATAAAAACTGCCAGTGGCCAGAAGAACTGCACCAAAGCAACTGGAGTTTTGCAACTATGTGATAGTGAACAACACAAGAGGTGTAATGCTACTAGAAGATAACTAACTAAAAATATGTGGACGTGGAGCATTACTACTCTACAGAAACATAACGCAATGTAACAAAAGTGTAAGTCTATCTATCTACAATGAGTGGAAATGGCCAAGCCTAAACAACTTACTACTTAACCAATTCTCAGGCAGGCCATACACAACACGGTGGCTCATAACGCACCAACCAGTCAGATAACCAGCCAGAGGTGCGCCATTACTAATCTTTTTTTATATAGCAATGGCGCACCAGCCAGAGGTGCGCCATTACTAATCTTTTTTTATATAGCAATGGCGCACCAGCCAGAGGTGCGCCATAAGTAATTTTTTTATTATTATTTTTTGTTGCATCTAATAATTTTTTAGAAAATGAATATGAATATGAAACAGTAATAATTTTTTATAAAAACAGTAATAATTTTTTAAAAATATCATCAAATTTGTTATTTGAAAATATTTATGAATATAAAAAAATATCATCAAATTTATTATTTGAAAATATCATCAAATTTGTTATTTGAGAATATAATCAAATTTGTTTTTTTTTGCAATTTTAGTTGCATTCATTTGTGACGGTGGAGCGGGCCGGGGAGGGTGCGGGGGGTCGGCGGCGGCGGCCGGTGGAGCAGGGGAGAGGGTGCGGGGGGTTCTCGGCGGCGAGGGGGGCCGGATCTGGCGAGGTGGGATAGCGATCGATATGGAGGGGGGTCGAGATCGAGTGTCCATGAAATTTAAAAATATTCATGAGTTCAAAAAGTGCCCATGAAATACAATCGAGAAATGAAGGCTACAATTTAAATACAATCAATCTTAGCTAGCTATATGTTCACAATCTTCTTGCCCTTATTTTTCGTAAATGGAGTTCTTCTCTTGAACGGACGTCCTTTAGGTAGGGTGGTCCTGCTTCTTCTTGTGGTGTATGCTGGTACTTCATCATCGTCGTCATGTGCCATCTTTGGGTCGCCGTACTTGTCGAAGTCTTGCTCATTGGCGACTCCATCCATTCCGATGATCTTCCTTTTGCCTCTCCTCACGACAACACGACTGGGCTTTGACGGGTCGGTAATGAAGAAGCATTGGTCCACTTGGGAAGCCAGTACCCATGGCTCATTTTTCGCGGTGACGTTCGCGCCCGCGGTCTTGGATTTGGCTTCGGGTATAACCATGGTGGTGAAATACCGGTCTTCTTTTATGACGCTCTTGGCCCATCTGACACGGAACATGGGGACCTTCTCTCCAACGTAGCTCAGCTCCCAGATCTCCTCGATCCTTCCGTAGTATCTGTCCTTGTCGTTACCGGTGTCGGATTCCATTGTTACCCCGGAGTTCTGATAACCATCGCTCTTCATGTCCTTGTCCTCAGTGTAGAATGTGTAGGCGTTGATATCGTACGCCTCATACGTCATCAGGTTGTGCTCGGCGCCCTGTGACAAGGCGAATATGAGTTGTTCTTCCGTGGAAGAATCCTCATGTAAAGGGTACGACAGAAGCTTCTGCTTGAACCAACGCGTGAAACATGAGTTGTGCTCTTCGATTATATCTCCGTCCATCCTCTGTTGGCCTCGGTCATTGTACGTCTTCTCAATAAAGGTTTTGTGCTCTACCACCCAAGTATCGACCACGTCTATGTGTCGTAGCGCGACTAGGTTTGCTCTTTCAAAGTCGGCGAGTCGACCCTCGAAGTTGACATGCATTTCGCGGCGACCCTCACGGTGACCCCATCCAGCGAGCCTGCCGAGGTGCCTGTTGACGGGCAGACCAACGGGGTTCTCGATGCTTAGATAATTCATGCAGTAGGAGATGCACTCTTCGATCAGAAAGCCCCTCGCTATGCTTCCCTCTGGACGTGACATGTTGCGAACGTATCCTTTGATGACACCATTCATTTCGAACGGCATCATGCTGTGCAGGAACGTCGGCCCGAGTTGGATGATATCCTCCATGATATGGACCAGTAGATGCACCATAACATCGAAGAATGCGGGCGGGAAGTACATCTCAAGCTCGCATAGTATCACCACGATCTCTTCCTGTAGCCTTCTGAGTTGCCTCACGCCAACCGACTTCCGAGAGATGACGTCGAAAATGTTGCATAGGCCAAATAGCATTTCACGGACGTGCGCGTCCATGATCCCACGGATTGCAACTGGAAGTATCTGCGTCATCAGCACGTGATAGTCGTGAGACTTCATCCCGCTGAACTTCAGCTTCGCTGAGTCTAGGTATCTGCATATCTTCCCCGCATAGCCATAAGGAAGTTTTACTCCTACGAGGCAGGTGAAAAACTGATCGATCTCCTCCTGACTTAGAGTGAAGCACGTGGGAGGGAAGTCATTTCCGGTCTTCTTGGCCTTTTTGCCTTTGCGACGACTTTCCGTGTCCTGCTTCGCCTCATCATCATCATCATTAGCGTGAAGCTCCTCCCTGATGCCCATTGATTTCAAGTCTGCCCTTGCTTTCGGCCCAACTTTGTTCCTCTCTGGCATGTTGAGCAGGGTACCAAGCAGACTCTCGCACACATTCTTCGTGATATGCATGACATCAAGGCTGTGAGGCACACGGTGGATCTTCCAGTACGACAAGTCCCAGAAAACAGACCTTGTTTTCCATACCTTCAGCAGCGGCTCTGGCGCCTTTCGCTTCTTTCCCGGCTCTGGCGCCTTTTGCTTCTTTCCCGGCAGTGGGCAATCTTTCCAATTTTTCAACAGCTCGTCTATTTCCTCGCCGCTCCTCATACGCGGGCGTCTTCGGGGTTCGGTTTCACCATCGAACACATCCTTGCGTTTCCTCCACGGGTCATCGTCGTGAAGCCACCTTCGATGTCCCATGAACACAGTTTTCGAAGACCCAGGATCTCTATCTAGCTGGCGATACATTGTGTCATCCATGCACCTGACGCATCCAGAAAATCCGTGGACCACCTGCCCCGCGAGATATCCGTAACCGAGATAGTCGTGCACCGTCGTGAGCAGTGCGGCTCTCATAGGGAAATATTCTTTCTCTGCGGCATCCCATGTATTGGCTGGCATTTTCCACAGCGTGTCTAGCTCCTCTTTCAGCAGCCCCAGATACAGATTGATGTCGTTCCCTGGTTGTTTCGGCTCTTCAATTAGCATACTCATGTGAATGTACTTCCTCTTCATGCACAACCAGGGGGGAAGGTTGTACATCCACACAAACACAGGCCAGGTGCTATGTGTGCTTCTCTGGCTGCCAACGGATTGACTCCATCGGTGCTCGCGCCCAGCACGATGTTCCTTGGATCCTTCCCAAATTCTGGGTGTTCGAAGTTCAACGCTTGCCACTGGCTCCCATCCTTAGGGTGACTCAGCATCTTGTCTTTTTTATTTATCTCCAGATCATTTGCGTCATCTTCTCGCTTCTTCTCCTCCCTATCCGCGTGCCAACGCAGGAGCTTTGCTACCTTAGGGTCCGCGAAATACCGCTGCAGACAAGGAGTGATCGGAAAGTACCACACCACTTTTCGAGGAGCTTTCTTCCTCTTCTTGTATCGAGTGACGCCGCACACCGGACATATGGTAGAATCCGCGTGCTCGTCCCGATAAATGATGCAATTTTTCATGCACACATGGTATTTCACGTGTGGTAAGTCCAGAGGACACACGATTTTCTTCGCCTCCTCAAAACTGGTCGGGCACTTGTTCCCCTTGGGAAGACGTTCGTGCCAGAATGACATGTTCTCGTCGAAGCTGCGTCGGTCATTTTGTGTTTTACCTTCATCTCCAGAGCCATGAGCGTTACTTTCAGGTGGGTATCCTCGGGCCTGCATCCTTCATACAATGGAGTAACCGCGTCTATCTCCAGTTGATCCAGCCTGGCTTTCTCTCGGGCGGCAGCTCTTGCGTTATCCGTCTGCTTGAGAAGAAGCTCTTGAATATGAGGGTCCTGCACCCAGCCCATCGATGGTCCATCGTCGTCTGCTCCGCCGGCATCTTCATCTTCATGATCATGCCCTTCGTCTGCTCCGGCATCTTCCTCATCATCATGTCCGGCATCTTCTACATGATGACTATGTACAGCATCACCGTCGTGATCATGTCCTGGAGATTCTTCGTCTTCTCGTCCGCCCGAGCCGTGGTGGTTGTCTTGCTGCCCTTCCTCATTTCTTGCCTGGCCCCCATGGACGACTTCATAGTCATCTTCATCACATTGCCATCGATAGCCATCCATGAAACCACGCAAGAGCAGGTGGTCCCGCACCTGCCCAGAATCCGGGTCCGCAATAAGGCTCTTCAGCTTGCATCTACGACACGGACATCTTATCTCCGTCTCGTTCTTTTGAAGCATCTCGGCCTTCGCGGAGCTCAGAAACCTATTCACGATGCCTTCGGTCATCGTGCGGACCATGGTCGCCTCGCGGGGTAGAGCAAAACGATATTTTAGAACCAAGAAAAAATTTGGCATGACTTTCCCTAAAAATAGGACCAAAAAGAATGCATAGTGCCAAAATTCTCGCCGAAACGGAAATGAATCAACATTCCGGCAAAATATTGGCAACTATCGCATTTCAAATACCAGTACCTGCAAACACAAACATATATGCAACACCACAAACATATGCAACACCCCAAACATACATAGATCTAGCTAGGCCATAAAAAGTGCATGTGCACGTTGTTGGAGGGAGAACAACATAAAGATAGCTTCCCCCTTACTTACCTATCAAAAAAAGGTAATTTAACCACTTAATTTGGATGAATTTATGGTGCAAATGAGGTGAGGAGGAGGAGGCAGCCGAGACAAGCTTGGAGGAGGAGGTGGAGAGAATGAAGTGGGGAAAGTGAGTGGGTAGGTGTGGCTGTCCAAAATATCTAGCTGGTCCCAGGTTACTAATGGCGCACCACCTACACATGCGCCATTAGTAACCCTGGTTACTAATGGCGCACCTGCTGGGGGTGCGCCATTAGTAGTTTTGCAAAAAAAAATATAGTAGTGGCGCACTATGAGGCTGGTGCGCCATTACTAGTTAGAACTAGTAATGGCGCACTGTGCCCTGGTGCGCCATTAGTATGTTTGGAAAAATAATAAAAAAATTGGGTTACTAGTGGCGCACCGTGTGTCTGGTGCGCCATTAGTGGCCATTTCATCTATAGCCCTTTTCCTAGTAGTGAACCGGACTGTCACTGTGACCAATGACCAAGGAGTTGAAGTTAAGTTTGCTTCCAACCCCTCCTCTGCTCAAGACGCCCAAGTCAACTGTCTGACTGAAGTTGGGTTGGAGAAAGTGCCGGTAGTATGCGAATACCCCGATGTCTGTCCTGATGAGCTACCGGGAATGCCTCCTGACCAAGACATTGAGTTCATCATCGAGCTCATGCCCAGAGCAGGACCCATCTATAAGAAGCCTTATAGAATTGGATCAGAGGAGTTAGCAGAATTAAAGAAGCAACTAGAAGAGCAGTTGAGGAAGGGATTTATCCGCCCTAGTGCCTCCCCTTGGGGATCACCTGTTTTGTTTGTGGCAAAGAAGGACGGTACCATCCGCTTGTGCATTGACTATCGCTCCCTCAATGAAGTTACAATCAAGAACAAGTATCCACTTCCCAAGATTGAAGATCTGTTTGATCAACTCAGTGGGGCCAAGGTGTTCTCCAAGATCGACCTCCGATCTGGGTACTACCAGCTGAAAGTCAGACCCCAAGATATTCCGAAGACCACATTTGTAACCAGATATGGCCTGTATGAGTGCACGGTCATGTCCTTTGGATTGACCAATGCCCAAGGTTACTTCATGTATCTCATGAATAAGGTCTTCATGGAATATTTGGACAAGTTTGTTGTCGTCTTCATTGATGACATTCTTGTCTTCTCGAAGACGGAAGAAGAGCACAAGCAACACTTGAGGTTGGTCCTAGACAAGCTTCGAGAGCACCAACTGTACGCCAAGTTCAGCAAGTGCGAATTTTGGCTGCGTGAAGTTGGATTCTTGGGTCATAAATTGACTGCTGAAGGATTGTCAGTAGATCCCGTCAAGATTCAAGCCGTGATTGAATGGCAAACCCCGAGCAATGTGAAGGAAGTCAGAAGCTTCCTCGGACTCGCGGGATATTACCGCAAGTTCGTTCAAGGATTCTCCAGCATTGCCCGACCCATGACCCAGCTCTTGAAGAAGGACAAGAAGTTTGAGTGGACGCTGAAGTGCGAAGAAAGCTTCCAGGAGATGAAGAAGAGATTGACCACCGCCCCAGTTCTGGCTACACCTGATATTCATAAGGAATTTGTGATATATTGTGATGCCTCACGAACCAGACTGGGAAGTGTTCTGATGCAAGAGGGCATAGTCGTAGCTTACCTTTCAAGACAACTACGGCCTCATGAAGAGAACTATGCTACTCATGATCTTGATTTAGCAGCAGTGGTACATGCCCTGAAGACATGGCGACATTACCTCATAGGGAAGTGGTGTGAGATATACACGAATCACAAAAGCCTGAAGTATATTTTCACTCAGAAGGAATTGAACATGAGGCAGGGAAGATGGCTAGAATTGACCAAGGATTATGACCTCAGTGTTCAATACCACCCCAGAAAGGCTAATGTGGTAGCAGATGCATTAATAAGAAAGGCTTGTTCCTTGAACACTATGATTAAGGAAAGGCTACCCGCCTGGTATGAGGAACTTGAAAGCTTCGGATTGCAACTGGTTGCACCAGGATTCTTGGCCAACCTCGAAGTCAAGCCTACCCTGGTGGATGATGTCAAGGAAGCTCATAAGGGACACGAGAGTATTGAAGGCATCAAGAGGAAGGTCAAGGCAGGCAAGGCCCCAGGATTCTTAGAGGATGAGTAAGGAATTGTGTGGTTTGGGAATCACATTTGCGTACCCAAAAAGTCTGAGCTCAAGAACTTGATCTTGCAAGAGGCTCATGACACCCCATATTCCATCCACCCCGGACGAACCAAGATGTATCAAGACCTAAAGGAAAGATTCTGGTGGCATGGCATGAAGAGAGTGATAGCCACTTTCATCGCTAAGTGTGACATCTGCCAGAGGGTCAAAGCTGAACATCAGCGGCCCGCTGGATTGTTACAACCTCTCAGGGTGCCTGAATGGAAGTGGGAGAAAGTCAGGATGGACTTCATCACCGGATTACCCAGGTCAAGCAAGGGGCATGACTCCATATGGGTCATTGTTGACCATCTGACTAAAGTTGCCCACTTCATTCATGTCAAGACGGCCTACAAGGGAACCAGTTAGCCAGCCTCTACATCAACCGAATCATAAGCCTTCATGGTGTTCCCAAGGAGATTGTGTCTGATCGAGGAACCCAGTTTACCTCAAGGTTCTGGAAGAAGTTCCAAGAGGCCATGGGAACCAAGTTGTCCTTCAGCACTGCTTTCCACCCACAGACCGGAGGTCCGACAGAACGAGTGAATTAGATACTCGAAGACATGCTCCGAGCCTGTCTCTTAGCATATGGAGCTAAGTGGGAAGATTGCCTACCCTTCACCGAGTTCTCCTACAACAACAGCTACCAGTCCAGTCTTCAGATGGTACCGTTTGAGGTGCTATATGGACGGAAGTGCCGCACTCCCCTCAATTGGTCCGAGACCGGAGAAGGACTAGTCTTAGGGACCGATATCCTCCGTGAAGCAGAAGAGCAAGTACAACTTGTCAGAGAGCGTTTGAAGACTACCAAGTCAAGACAGAAGAGCTACACTGACTCACGTCGTTGAGACATGACCTTCCGAGTTGGAGACCATGTCTATCTCCGGGTCACACCTCTCAAGGGAACCCAGCGCTTCCATGTCAAAGGAAAGCTCGCACCAAGATACATCGGCCCCTTCAAGATCACTGACCGATGAGGATAAGTTGCGTACCAGTTGGAACTACCACCTGAACTATCCGATGTGCACAACGTATTCCACGTGTCACAACTCCGGAAGTGTCTCCAAGTTCCACACAAGCCCAATCTCTACAAGGATGTTGATCACCAAGCCATTGACCATCAGCCTGATTTGACCTACCGTGAGAGGCACATCTGCATATTGGGCGAAGAAGAATGACGCACTCGAAGCTGCACTATCAAGTACTTCAAGGTCCAGTGGAGCAACCACACCGAAGCAGAAGCAACCTGGGAACATGAAGACTACCTTAGATTCGAGTTTCCAGATCTCTTTTAAGCCTAGTTTAGGAATCTCGGGGACGAGATTCTTGTAAGGGGGTTAGGTCTATCATACCCTGCATTTTGTAACATGTCATTTGCATTAATATAGAATGAAATTTTGACCAACAAAAACTTTTCCATCATTTGGCTTTTATTTGGAGTTAGTTCTCTCTGTGTGATTTTGAAGTGCTCTTTAAGGTCAACATAACTTCACATTCTATACATCATCTCCTTGCCCCAAACTTCTGTCCAATTATCATGCCATGTGTATAGAACAGTATAGTATTTTCTCACAAAAATAATTTCGCCAAATAGTATTTTCAAAAATTAGTTTTCCAAAAACCCTTGAATAGAGGTTTGCACTACAAGTACTTGATTTGGGGTATGAAAAATATTTCAAAGAGTATATTTGAAACCTATTAGATATAGGACTCCCACAAACCACAAAAATATAATTTTAAAAGAAATTTTCCTATTTTATTTAAAGGTTTTTTCTTTAGGCCAGAAATGGTCTTTAATAGGTTTAAATTATTTAAATGCTTCAAAAATATTTGAGAAAATTTAGGGAAACTCATACGACATATATTGTCCATATATAAGAGTTTCAACACATGGTCATGTTCAAAATATTGGACAAAACCCTCCAAAACCATTTCTGTCCATTTCAAGAATTTGAGATATTTCTATAAGAAATATTTTCAAATAAATCCAAGAAAATTCTATCAAGCCACATATGCATAATTTGATGATATTGCAAAGTTCCATCTCAATCAAAATTGTTTTGGTTCACAAAAGTGCCCCAAAACCATTTCTGTCCACAACCAAACTTGACCAACTTTACATTACCAACTTCTTCCAAATTGCCCCAAACTTTGTGGACATGCTCACAACTCCAAATGAGGACACTACACCAAGTGGTGCATCAAGGGGAATGGTTTTGCATGACTAGGTCTTGGTAAATGCATTTCTGTTGATTTATAGGGTTTACAAAAGTTGCATTGGCAACTTTGCCCAAATGAGCTCGAAATTGGTGGAAGGCCCTAATTATATGAATCATTTCACCCTGTTGATTCTCATGTCAAATGAAATTCATTTGCTTACCCAAACCAGCAACAAACACTTTTGGCCACTTTACCAAAATTCCATTTTTGAGCTCTTCCACTAATCTCCATGGCTCCACTTTTTACCACAGCTGCTCCTGACCCTCTTCTACCTCCAATAACTATGGCTGCATCTCAGCTCAATGATTGATGGGTGAAACCACCTCATTTACCCCTCTTTACAGCCCATTTCCTCCTCTCTCTCTCTCTCAACCCCACTCCTCTCCTACTGGCTCTCCAGGGCACCCAATGCCCCTCCCCTCTTCCTTACTGCCCCCTAGGGCAGCCAGACATCAGTGGTCGTGCCCACAAGGCATATAAAATGCCATGGCATGCCATTTGCACACTCTAGAGCACGCTACAGTGCGGCCAGGCACTATAGCCGCCCCCTGCCAACCACCTCCGGCCGCCTCGGGCCTCCCCAGTGCGCCCGACGAGGTGCCTCAGCGTCTGCGACATGCTAAACCCCTGTCCCCCTCCCCTTCTCCCTCCTACTGCCCCTGCTCGCACGCGCGCCGGCCGCCCAAGAGCTCCAATGAGCGGCCTCACACGCACGGCATGTCTGGCCCTCCCCTGCTCTCTCTCTTCACTACGCTGCCTCTGGACCAACCCCAGGAACGCCATAGACACGCCCACACGAGCCACCTTGGCCTGCAGCGACGGTAACAAGCTCGCCGGCGCACGAGTCCTCGGTGGACCGCTGCCCGCCTACTTAAGGGCCTCCCCGAGCCCTCCTCTCCTCACCACTCACTCTCTCACTCCCCTAATCACCCCCCTACACCACCCGCTCCTCTCGAGAAGCTCTCAAGCTCGAGATCGAGCTCGAGCTCTACCGCGGCGGCTCGCCGTCGTCCGCACGGTAAAAGCTCTCCCCGCTGCTCCTAAGCCCCGATCTGGAACCCCCGCACTCCACTGATCCTTTCCCACCTGTTTCCCTTCTCTGTAGCTACCAGAAACTGCCGAAACCGCCGCCACCCGAAGCTCCTCCGACCATGCCTCCTCGTCGCCGGCAAACCAGGCCACCCCGGCGACCGCAACCGCCACCACCAGGACGGCGACTCGACGCTGAGTCCAGCCGTGCCCTTACCCGACCTCGCCGTGCCCTGCATCATCGCCGGTAAGCTCGCCGGCCGTCTGGACTCGCGGTTAGGGATGACAGGCGGGCCCAGCCTGTCAGCCTCTCCTCTCCATCGCCCCTCTCTCTCGCTGAAGCCTGGGCCCCGCCCATCAGGTTTAAACCTGGCGCGCGCGCGTGCACCAGTGCGCTGGGCCGCCTCTCTGGCTGGGCCTGCTACGCTGCGGCTGTTCTGGCCCAGTAGGCACAGTGCCCCTTCTCCTTTTTCTTTTCTCTTAAACTTGCAAAAATTCCACATGATTAAATAATAATCCAAATGCAATAATTTCAACTCCTAAATTCTTGTAATAATCCCACCTATTTAATGGTGCGGTTTTCACTCTTATCAAACCAACTTTTCTTCACTGTTCAAATTTAAATTTGAGCATTTATGCCTGTCATTGAAAATTCCTAGCACTGCTTCCATGACTCCAAATCCAAAACTAGGAATTTTCTGTTTCTTAGGATACGCTCTAGTATTTAACAAAAATTAGTTGACATTTTCATGAGCACTTTGGTTTTTCTGTTTTGCTATTGCCTTATTTTCTCGTTGTTATTTTGCGACGATAGATTGCGTTGCTGACGAAGGAGTTGGACTAGAAGACTTTGAAGACCCAGAAGACTTTGCTGAGCCAGGCAAGAAGCCCTTTGACCATACCGTGAACCATTTTTATGCATGTCATATAGCACTTGTTGTTGTTGCATCGGAATCATGATGAGAGGGTACCACTTTGGTGGGTTACTCCGTTGCTTTTCTCGTTGATACTTGCATGATGCATGACCCTAGCTTTCTATGAGGGTTATGCAAGTGGGAGTAGCTAGGATGCTAAGTAGAGCTATGCAAAAGGGGATGGGTATATGCATGGTGATGGAAGCAAGATTGTTTTCAAAAAAAATCAGAAACCCCATCGGGTGCCTGTAAGTGCATCTAGTGCCCCATAGTGATTTTGGTGTATTGAAGACTTATAGGTTAAGGGACTAATGTGTTTATGAGTGTACACAGGTCTATAAGTCTATGAGGATTTTGATATTTACAGAGAAAGTTGACCCCTAAAAATGAAGTTCTTCGACTGAAGACTTTGGATTTCTGAAGACTTTCTGAAGACTTTGAAAGTGAAGAAATTGGTGTGACCTTGAAGACTTGGTACTCATTTGAGGAACATGAAGCGTGAAGACTTTTGTTTTCGTAGTTTCATTTTCTCTTTCTTGAGTCATAAGAAACACCGTACTGTTAAAGGGGGTCGAGGAAATACTAAGGAAAAATTTCCATGTGATGCTCAACTCAAAATCCTACACCTACCAATCCCTTCGAGTGAAGCCATTGGAAATCTCATACAGTTCAGTCAATTTCTTCAGTGACAGAGATGAAGTTCTTCTGGTCGCTGAGGAATCTGTTCTGACTGAGGAGTTAGGAATTCGCCAGTGCGGATTGCCTACACAGTGAGGAACATGATAGCCCTGAGGAATTTGAGCCTCAAAATTCCGACCGTTGCTGTGCTACGCGCCAGCTGTCCCAAAATATCTACCCACCTAACGGTCATATTATTGAAGGGCATTTGTGTCTTATCATGTCAGGCTGCTCCCTAGGCTATAAATGGCTGCCCCCCTACAACCACTAGCTGGTTGGCTGCTCCGAGAGAAACTGACACTTGTCATTTGAGAGCATCCCTTCCTCCGAGGACTTTGAGCAAAAATCATCGAGTGAGGAAAACCCAAACACCTACAAACCCAAAGTGATTGAGCATCACTGAAGAGATTGATCCTGCGTGGATCCGACGCTTGTTACCTTTGAAGACTGTGCTTCTTCCAGACGGTTAGGCGTCATGGTCTAGAGCATCCAAGAGGAATTGTAGATCGCCGAGTGACCGAGTTTGTGAAGGTTCAGAAGTCACCTGAAGACTTACCACGAGTGATTGGGCGAGGTCTGTGTGACCTTAGCTCAAGGAGAATACGGTGAGGACTGTGTGTCCTCAGGTTTAAATACCTAGCCGCTCCAACCAGATGTACAACTGAGACAGCAGTTGGAACTGGTCTACCAAATCATTGTCTTCACCAACCTTACTGGTTCTATTTCCTCAACTCTTTCATTTCCTCATAACTGTGTTGTGCGCTTTTTCATATCTGTGTTTGAAGACTTTGACTGAAGATTTTCTCAATTTCCTCAGTTCAATTTCCTTAGTCTGTTTGTCTTCATCCTGTGTTATCCTGTGATTACGCTTTCTGTACTCTGTGCTTGTCTTCATTTCATCATGATGACCATGCTTGTGTTCTGTTATGTTTACTTTTGAGTACTTATTGCACTGCTAGTAGTTCTTCGCTAAGGAATTTCCTCACCCGCAAATTCCTTAGTGAAGAATTCATAAAAATCGCCTATTCACCCCCCTCTAGTCGATATAACGCACTTTCAATTGGTATGAGAGCAAGGTACTCCCTTGTTCTGTGTGATTTTGGTTTAAGCGCCTGGAGTTTTAGTTATGTCGACCGCAGGTATGATCAAGGTCTCTGCTGGGTGTCCTACTTTTGATGGGACGGACTACCCCTACTGGAAGAATAAGATGCGGATGCATCTTGAGGCACTTGATAACGATCTCTGGTATGTTGTGGAAAATGGTGTTCCCTCAGTCACACCTTCTCTGAATGCTGCTGATGTGAAGAGATTCAAGCAACTCGATTCTCAAGCAAAGAATATCATATGTGGCCATCTGAGCATAGGAAAGTATGGAATAGTGAGTGCTTTGGAAACTGCTAAGCTTATCTGGGATAGGCTGTCCTAAGTGAATGAAGGAGTCTCAACACAACGTGACTCTCTAGTTGACGTTCTTCGCAATCTCTTCAACCACTTCAAAAGACTCGACAATGAAAATGTTCAACAAACCTTCGATCGCCTCACTGACATCTCAAATGAGCTTCAAGCACTTGGTGCCACTGACATCACCGACCATGAGGTGGTGAAGAAATTGCTGAGATCGCTTGATTCCTCATTTGATACTCTGGCACTGATGATACAAGAGCGTGCTGACTAGAAGTCACTTGATCCCACTGATATCCTCGAGAGGCTAAACACTCATGAGTTCCAGCTTGCTGAAAAGAGAGAACTCTATGGTTCGATCTATGGAAGATCACGTGCCCTGAAGGCCAAGGCAGTGTCTGAATCTGAACATGAAGATTCTGGAAGCAGCCTTGGTGATCCTGAAGAACTAGCACTGCTCGTGAAGAAATTTTAGAAGTTCTCAAGACGTGGTCGCTATGGAAAACCCTCAAGGAGCAATCATTCCTCATCAAGTGACTAAAAGAAGAGGCTTTGCTACAAATGCAAGAAACCTGGTCACTACATTCAAGATTGTCCTCAGTGGGAAAAGGAATCAAAGAAGAAGAAATACAAGGATTACAGTTCTGATGATGCAAATAAGAAGAAGAAATCCTCAAAGGCTTCATCATCAAAATCCTCAAAGTCTTCATCTCACAAGAAGAGCAGCTCCAAGAAGGCTCGGGCATTCATTGGCAAGGAAATGGACTCTGAGGCTGAATCTGTGGAACATGAGGAAGAGGAGGCATCTGAGGAGTCCGAGTCCAGTGTGGCGAGTCTAGCCCTTGCTACTGCATTCGTCAGCAAGTCTATCTTCAACTCTGAAGAAAATGACCTCACCAACAATGCTAATGAAGGCAATGATGACTACGCTCCCACCTATTGCTTCATGGCAAAGGGTGCCAAGGTACTCAAATATACCTCCTCTGAATCAAGTGAGAATGAATCTGATGAAAGCCTCAAGCCCATCTACTCTGAACTTGCTAAGATTGTTGTGAAACAACAAAAGGCTTTTGAAAAGGTTCAAAATATGCTAGACAAAAGTGATGATATGTTGGGTGAAGAAATGGATCGCACTAAAACCTTAACTGAAAATCTTCAGAGACTTCAGTCTAGGTTTGACAACCTTCAAGGTCATCATAACACTCTCTTATCTGATCATGAGAAGCTTTCTTATGAATTTCTTCAAAGAAAGCAAGATCTTGAAAAGCTAAGAGTGAGTTATGAAGATCTTCAGAAGGAGCGTGATTCATTACTTGCTCAACAAATCAGCGCTTCTCAGGAAGAATTTGTTCCTCCATGCTTGAAATGCATTGAACATGAATCTGCTAATTCTTCATCTGAATGTTCAAATGCTTCTAATGCTACAAATTCTTCAACTGCCTCTGCTATCACTAATTCCTCATCTAAGGACATTGCTAGTATCACTGATGATGCAGGGCTGAAGGAATTGTACATGACAGGCATGTACAAAAGCCTCAAAGGGCATCAAACTCTTTGTGATGTGCTTAAAACGCAGATCATCAACAGGAACCCTAGGAAAGAGGGTATTGCCTTTGAGAGGAAACTTAATGCTGATGGTACATATTGGAAGCCTGAGCAGTACCACAAAACCTCATGGGTTGCTGCAAAGGGACCTCCAGTTGATCCATCTAATTTATCTGGCTTTACATGTGAATCTCCTCATTCTTCTGATGAGTCATTTGACTCCAACTATAAACTGTTCAAAATCAGAATGGTGAAGTATTTGCTAGATATGTTGGCACTAACTGCAGGAACGGTTCCCCTATGAAGAAAATCTGGGTTCCCAAAAGGTGCCTTGAAAGTCTTCGGGTGAATGTCCTCGTGACACCACCTGTGAAGAATAGGACCCCAGATCAAGTTCTTCATATGGACAAAATTCTTCACATGGATCCAAGTCCTCATACGGACCAAATTCCTCACGTGGATCAAATTCCTCAAAAGGATTAAAGTCCTCATATGAATATCATCGTGCTAACAACTCTGTTTCGCAGGGAAGAGCTAAGGGCTATGAATATGAGCATTATTCTTCTAACCATTATGTTCATAAGTCCTCGAAGAATTTCTCTGCTTATTCATATGCTTATCCTAACTCCTCTTATGTGAAACGAAATGGGCTGGCTTCTATGCCACCTTTCTCATATGAATCTCGCAGAGTGATGAACTCTTTGCCACCCCTCCAGATGTGGGTGGTAAAGAAAAAGAACTAATCTCTTCTGCAGGGTCAGGTCTCCAGACGTGCTCAAACGTCTGAAGAATTTGCTGGAGACCTGAAAATTGCCTGATAGGACGCTGGCTAATCTTGAAGAAATGAACTCTCATTTCTCACGTCCTCATACTGCTTTATCTGTTGCATTGCTTGATGAAATTGATTTGATGAATTGATGTCATATTCTTCACCTTCAATGCCCTCTGTCGGTGTCAAAACCGGCGGATCTCAGGTAGTGGGTCCCGAACTGTGTGTCTAAGGCGGATGGTAACAGGAGGCAGGGGACACGATGTTTACCCAGGTTTGGGCCCTCTCGATGGAGGTAATACCCTATTTCCTGCTTGATTGATCTTGATGATATGAGTGTTACAAGAGTTGATCTACCACGAGATCGTAGAGGCTAAACCCTAGAAGCTAGCCTATGGTATGATTGTTGTTGTGCTACGGACGAAACCCTCCGGTTTATATAGACACCACAGGGGGATAGGGTTACACAGAGCCGGTTACAAGGGAGGAGATCTACATATCCGTATTGCCAAGCTTGCCTTCCACGCCAAGGAGAGTCCCATCCAGACACGGGACGAAGTCTTCAATTTTGTATCTTCATAGTCCAACAGTCCGGCTAAAGTATATAGTCCGTCCATCCGAGGACCCCTTAATCCAGGACTCCCTCAGTAGCCCCTCAACCAGGCTTCAATGACGATGAGTCCGGCGCGCAGATTGTCTTCGGCATTGCAAGGCGGGTTCTTCCTCCGAATACTCCATAGAAGATTTTGAACACAAGGATAGTGTCCGGATCTGCAAAACAAATTCCACATACCACCGTAGAGAGGATAATATTTCCACAAATCTAATCCGCTGACAAATTTACATAATGTGACATCACACCACGGTCTGGTCATTATTCGAACCGTTTTTCTCAACCAGCCTGCCACTGCACGTTTCGCGAGGCGGTTTTATTGGCACGTCTTGTCGAAGCAGAGATCGTGTTCCCCTTATTATGGGATTCTCGTCAATACGGGTATGGGTAACCCAATCGTGCCCGTTGGTATGACTCCTCGATTTTAGGCAAGTTCCAAACGGCCACGCGGAGGACGCTTGATATTCACCCTCTTTATAAAGAGGCCAAGACTTGTCCTTTTCTTCTCGCACTCGATCGAACCCTTCCCCACCTTGAGTTCCAACACCCAAGGCTCAGGCTAGGCGCTTCGGACCTTCAATCATGTCTGGATCCAACCTTCAAGGTCGGTGGATGTGACAGAGGAGGACATCAAGAAGCTAAGTGAAGCCAGGTATCTGACCGCCGAAATCTCGCACAGGCTACCTGCTCGAGGGCGGGTTATTCCCACTCCCGAACCCGGCGAGAGCGTCGTATTCGTCTCCCACTTCCTCCAAGGGCTAGGCCTTAGTCTAGATCCCTTTGTTAGGGGGCTCATGTTCTATTTCGGGCTGGATTTCCATGACCTGGCCCCGGATTCCATCCTTCACATCTCGTCGTTCATTGTCGGGTCTGAGGCCTTCCTCCACGTCACCCCGCACTTGGGCTTATGGCTCAAGACCTTTAATGTGGAGCCGAAGATCATTAATGGGCGACACGCAGAATGCGGAGGTGCCGTAATAAGCAAAGGCGCCGATGTTCCATGGCCAAAGGGTTCCTTCCCGGAGGTATCTAGCTTATGGCAACGGGAGTGGTTTTACGTCACAGCTCCCCGCGGTACTAAGTGGGTGGCCGCCCCTGCCTTCCGCTCGGGCCCCCCGCCATAACTGACATCATGGATCAACAAGGGGCTGGACTGGGGGTCAGTAAATGATGTGCCAATATTGCAGAGTCACATCTGAGATCTCCTCGAGAGAGATGTCAGCCTGGTCACTGTAATGCAAGTCATGCTAGTTCGTCGAGTCCCGCCTTGCAAACGTCGACCTCTCCGTATGTGGGAGTTCAACCCAGAAGGATCGCGAGCTATTCAGCACTTCCTCGGCATGACGCTCGAAGAGATGTACAGACTGTTCTTCGGATCACAAATAAAGTGTCCGGACACCACCGAGGATGCGGGTCTGAGCTGCGATCGTCCAGATACCCAAGCAAGTAGTTCTTCGGCTGAACATGATGTCTCTTTATTTATCACAACATCCTTTTGAAAAGTCGCTCTTTGACCAAGACTGGGTAAAAAAGGCAAAGATGATCAGGTGTTCGGCCCCCCTTCCCGAAGGCTCAGCAGATCCAGTACTGGCCAGAATGCTTGGGCTCGCGTGTTATCAAGCGCCCTCAGGGGAAGATAAAGGGGGAATAAAGAGGCTGAAAGGGGGCCTCACTCATTATTCATCCAAACCAGGGGGATTAGCGCCTCCGCAAAGGAGGATAACCGGGGAGAAGAATCTGAAATTCCCTCTCCCCAAGGAAGGAAGTGGACCGCCTCTGAAGACTTGGAAACAATGGTTTCCAGACGACGGAAGAAATCTTCGCCAGAGGGTCCTGCCCCGGAGGGTATCCTTACCGCGCAGTGCCCGCAAGGGGATCAGCCCTCCACCGAGCTGTAAGTAAACAAAAGTACTCCATAGTGAACATATCCTGCTTTATTTCTGAGGACAATAACCGAAGCGTACGTCTTGTAGTTCGGATCATAGCCCTTCTCGACAGAGTTCGTCTTCGGGGGATCTTCTTCCGGAGATGATGGAGAGCGAAAAATCTCCCCATGGCTCCCCGACTCATGAGGCGGGCGACCCTGAGGTGTCGTGACGGAGGATTTCTCCTGATCCGCCAGGGCCAGAGGGTAACCCTTCGGCCACCCGAAGTCCGGAGTATTCGGCTCCTAAGGAGAGCAACAGAAAGAGGCCGGGACTGTCCGGTGCGCGACCAGACGCACTGATGAATCTTCTGGAGCAAGCGGCTATCTCAGAAGCGCATCGTACGCTAATGGGTGCGGTGGTTGAGAGGATTTCATCCGTCGAAAGCGGGTTCCATGAAGCTTTTATGAGCCTACTGAGAGGCTTTGAGGTACGCAAAATAATATATATTTTTGACGGTACCGCACACGCTAGGTGTGCCCTTTGCAGATAGTAGCCCCTGAGACTTTGGTTATTGTCGAAAACCGTGGCAAACAGAGGATCATAGTCCCAGGTAATAATCATGCCGCCTTCATGTGCAGGTGGCTGAAGGTCCGGTGGCTAGCTGGACTGGTGAGTTTGCCGAACTAAAGCGGCAACTTGATGCGGCAGATGCCGACATCGTGCTTGTAAACGGGTGGCTTGACGAGGCACAAGGTATGAATTCTCCGATGGTCAACATATATTAAGAGGAGCATAATGCTAGTATCTATAATATTCCGTGACTGCAGATGGAGCTGCCGCCGTGGAGACCCTTCGGGCAGAACTTGCCCGAGCCAAGGAACAAGCCAGGAGGAGCGATGCGGCCGCCCTAAAGGCGATCGAAGAGTTAATAGCCGAACGGGCTGCACATTGCGAGAGCAAAGAGCAAATAGCCAAGATGGCTATTGCGTAAAAAAGATGCCGCCGACCGTTATGAGCTTCTTGAAAAGGAAAGCCAAACGAAGACGGCAGACCTGGAGAAAGCCATGGTGGCAGCCAAGGAAGCCCGCTCGAAAATCAGAGCGGCGAAAGAGGAGCTACGTCAAGCCAGAAATATCGCGGCTGGGAAGCCCTTTTTGTTGCGGACGAAGTTCGGAGATCCTAAGTATGCCCCTCTTGATCAATTATGGAGTTCTGCAGACGTATACGCAGATTTGGCAGCGAGTGCTGCTGATGCGACCGAGTTTTTCAAAGATCAAAAAGATCACGAAGTGGAAAAGCTGTTCTGGTCGCAGTTCAATGTTCCGGTGCGTCCGCTGCTGTTAAATGAGGGAATGGCCGAGTGGGCCGAGCTCCATAGGTTGTCCGGGCTTGCCATGAGGTCTGTTGTGGATCATCTTTGGCTGGAAGGACCAAGGCCAAATAGTTATTTTGGCTTAGTGCAACGATTCCTTGGTGTTGTGCCGCATATCGACGCTATGAAGAGGTCGGCGTGCACAGAGGGTGTGCGGATGGCTCTTGCCGGTGTCAAGACATACTAGGCAGAGATGGAGGCCAACGCTATTGCAACCCAGAGTTCGGCCGTAGGCCGAGTATCGGCCGAGCACTATTTTGAAGAAGTCCTCGAAGCCGCTCGTTTAATAGAGGCTCAGTGCTTGAAGAGTATCATGTTCTAATGACATGTATCTCAATTGTAAGGACAATGTTATTTTAATTACAAAGGATGTGTTTATACTTTTGCCTGAAAGTATTATTATGCCTCCTGTGCGGTCGCTTATGTATATGTATATATATAACCTAAAAGTTTGCAGTCGTCGGCTTCAGCCCCCACGCATATAATGCGGGGGTGTTCGCAAAAGCGCGTCTTCACACTTGATCCAACGTTTTGGTCCATTGAGGAGGTGGTAGCGCGGCGAACGAGGCAATCGGACTATATTGCTTTAACACTTTCACTTGACCATAGGAATTTGACAGTGGGGCTACTATATAGCCCCTGGTATTTCCGCGCTCATCCGAGTACGGGGCGCGTACGTACATGACCGGGAAAACCGGCCCTTCGTTAATGCGGAGGAATCCCGAAGATTCCGCTAAGTCATCGAGTGGTTGACCAGTCTCGCGCTTTATCATGACAGTCAGTTTTCGGCTTTCTCTACTGAGGTGCTCATCCGGATGAACCAGGGCACAATCGCTATAGTTCTCCCGGTGCCACCTTAGCCGATAGAGTGGAACGTAAGGTAGCAAAACGCGGGAGCCAGGCAAACCCAACATTTGACCAAAGACATGATTCGAAGCTGATGCATATAAGGCCAAACTCGCGACGCCGAACACTCCCTAAGGTATTCGGTCTTTACAACATATACCGGGCTGACTAACACCCTTGATAATGAACCCCGAGTGTCCAGGTACATGCATTATTCTGACGTGGCGAAATGCCAATAACGTCAGCATTCCTCTCAGTTATACTTAGTATCCGGAGGATGTGAAGCAACAAGAGACAGTAAAAAAGGTTTACACAGGGTCTTAATCAAAAAAGAAACCTTTGAGCGGGGCCCTGCTGCACATTTGCGCCTGTGTCTCCATTGTGCCGTGTCCTGGAAGGGTGTAGCACGATTATCATCTGTAAAAGAGAAAAATTTAGGTGAAAGTTGTCGTGCGAAAAATTGGTTATTCTCAATAAAACATTAAAATTTAAGATAAGTAAGGTCGAGCCGAACTGTAGTCCTTTATTCTCAATAAGTAAGGAAGCCGCTGGTACTGCCTATGGGGGTATAACCATCAAGCCAATCTCAGGTTTATGTAAGCTGTTACAGCTAGTGATGCGCCGGACTCGTCTAGCCATGTCCGCGGTCGTGGCGACCGATCATTTATTCTGGTTGGAGAGGCTGTTTAGTGTTCGGCTGCTAAAGCCACCACACTTTCTTCCACGCGTAAGGAATGCTCAACATTTCCGCTAACTGTGATGATGCCACGTGGACCGGGCATCTTAAGCTTAAGAGAAGCGTAATGCGGTACTGCCTTAAAACGAGTGAAAGTTGTTCTTCCGAGTAGTGCTTGATAGCCCCTTCGGAATGGAGCGATGTCGAAGGTTAACTTTTCACTTCGGAAGTTGTCGGGAGAACCGAATACAACCTCTAGTATTAGAGAGCCCGTACAGCGGGCCTCTGGGCCTGGTATTACCCCTTTAAAGGTAGTAGTACTTTGGCAGATTCTTGTCGGGTCTATCCCAATTTTGCGGACTGTGTCCTGATATATCAGATTAAGACTACTGCCGCCGTCCATGAGGACTTGGGTGAGATGGTATCCGTCAATAATTGGGTCTAGCAACAAGGCAGCCAATCCTCCGTGCCGGATACTTGTCAGGTGATCCCTGTGATCAAAGGTGATTGGGCGGGTGTCAGTGTACAAAAATAGGGGCATGCTTTTGTACCCCTTTACCAGTGCACGGGCAGTCGGATCCGCGCCCACGACCACACCAAGCAAAGCAGGGGAGGTGAGCCAAGGTAAGACCGAAGCCCAAGACAACCAAAGCAACGCCAAGGCCAAGACCATAAAGAGCAGAGGGACGAAGCAGGTTCCCCCGGCAAGACCCTCGCCGGGCGGCCTCAGCGGCCCCGACAAGACCCTTGCCGGGACAGCTCGCCCCACACCAACAGAGCGAGCCACCCTTGAGCCCACGGCCCCGAACGCCGTCATCAACGTGGGGCCAGGGCTCGGGAAGGCACCTCTGTGGTGGCATGCAGATCTTTGTGAAGACATATTCAAGATCAGATGAGGATTAGAAGACGACGATTCTCGGCAAGATCCCTGCCGAGGAAGGCCACCAGACCCCCGGCAAGGTCCTTGCCGGGGACGACAGCACGCCACGGCAAGACCCTTGCCGGGCCACCCGGCAAGGCCCTCGCCAAGGACGCCAGCGGGGCCACCGCCAAACCCGCGCCGGACAGGCTTCCACCACCGTTCACATACAGCTGCCAGCCCAACCAGCTGGGCGGGCACCTGCGTGGCAACATGCAGCTCCCAGGCCAACTCATCGAGCGCCTGCGTGGCGGCATGCAGATCTTCGTGAAGGCTCCGCCACCGCGCCACCTCAGCTGCCTGGCTGCCTACATGGCACCACGCACCTCACTGGCCAGGGCGCGTGTCAAGGCGAGGAGGAGCGGCGACGGACGGGACGGGCCTCGCCCCCGTCCCCAATAAAGCAAGGGGACACCTAAGCTATGCATTAAATGCGTCTTGTCCTGTAATACGAGCGATAAGCTCAGAGCACTGTACGCCTTTCCACCTCCTGTGTGTCACTGTGGCAGCCCCTTTCAACTATAAAAGGAGGCCCATGGCATACTGGAGAAGGATTCGGCTCTTTCGAACCACGCACTGACCACAGCTAGTTCGAGAGCTCAAGAACTCTCAGAAATACACCCACCAAAGCAGGACTAGGGTTTTACGCATCCTCGCGGCCCGAACCTGGGTAAACGATCCTTGTGCTGTCTACTAGCCCTGCTCTCCTCGCAACCCTGCGCCCCGGCAACCGTAGTAGGGATTCTTGTAATCCCATAGGTGTCGTTCCACACCGACATCTTTGGCGTGCCAGGTAGGGGGCGCAATTGTGAGAATCTAGTCTAGTAGTTAGCCTAGCAGTTCTTCATCGCTTTCAGTTTCTGAGAAGAAGGCGGCTGGAGGAACGACGCCGGCTCGGGAACAGAAAAGCTAAGTCATTCAGAGCCTTGGGTTATTTTCTTTTACACTTAAGGTTATCGTCCTCGAGGATCTTGCCTATGTATGGGAAGCCTGCACGCAAAGGGGCCCTCCCGCGATTGGCAACGCCCTTGCTCTGTTTCGAGTCCGCTCAACAGCTCAAAGTGGCCGCGTCGAGATTGGCGCGGTAGCCTTCCGCACCTGGCAATGCTCCTCACTCTGACTCGAGTCAAACTCGACAGTTCGGGCGGTCGCGCTAAGGGCGGTAAGGTGATTTGCCCGGCAGGCCAATGGGGATCCGTCCCCAAGACGCCGCCCTGGCTTTACGCGCCGAAAAGGCCTACCCAGTTACGTAGGGCGGACATACAAGGAAAAATTGAACGGGGAAATAACATGCATAATACCAAAAGTGATGCAGAGTTATATTACATAAAATTGTTGCTGCGGTTCTAACTAGAGATAGCAATTGTCTTGGTTGTGAACCTGCAGCGGCGATAAAGAATGGGATGCCTAATCCCGGCACTGGCCCTCCACCCTCTGAATTCCGCCGACTCGGCTGGTGATGGGCTTGATGCGCTCCATGAGCGGCGCGAGGTTAGTACCCTCCGGCAAGCTCTCCAGCACGACGTCGAAGTCGAGGTCGGGGTACCAGTGCGCCACCTTGGTGAGAACCTTGGTCATGGCTCCCTGGCAAAACCTCCGGGATTCGTCGGCCAGTGAGGCCGCCCGGTTGGCGTGGAGCCACTCCAGAGCGCCGACGACCTTCTCAAAGAACATGGTCAGGCTGCAATTGGCGCTCACGCTCCGCTCTGGGACATACCTCACGTCCAGCATCCCCATGATGGCCAGCTGCGCGGCAGCCTGGGTTGCGATGGTGGCGAGGCGATCGGGCCAACGTATCTCGCCCGCCACGTGATCCACGAAGTTGAGGCCCTCGTTCGTCCGCAACTGCTTCTCGGCCTCCAGCTCCTTGGCCATGGTCCCCTCTCGGGTTTTGGCCTCCGACAGCACCTTCCAGAGACCCTCCAGCTTCAGCTGGAGGTCTTTGATGGAGTTGTTGGCCTCGGAGAGCTCCGCAGCCTTGCCAACGCCCGCGCCCTATGCCTCTGTTAGGGCACTGTTAAGCGTGTCCCTCTCCTGGGACAGCTTCAGGGCCTGCTCCTTTAGCCCGTCGCGCTCCGCCTCCAACTCCTCCACCTTGCCGGCGTGAACCTGGGCCTGGGCATTGAGTGCCTCTTCGTGCCTCTGCTCCAGCTCACTGGTCCGCTGCAAGACAAGCTTCTCCACCTCTTCTTCCTTGTCGCGAAGCATGGCGGCAAGCTTGCCCTCGCGCGCAGCAAGGTCCTCCTCCTGGGAGGTCACCGCGGCCGAGCGCTGGGTCCGAGCGGCTTCGGCGGCCGCAGCCAAGTTCTTCGCCGTCTCCTGAGCTTTCTCGACATCGGCGAGCTTCATGGTGAGCTCCGCGTCGCACTTGGCCTGCTCGCCCTGGGCAGTCTTGAGCTCCTTGTGGACCTCACGGAACCAGTCCTGCACCTCGGCAACGCGCTTCTAGAGGTCCGCCTCCTCCTTGTCCACCACCGCCATCCTGGACTTAACCTTGTCCAGGCGGGCACGGTGGAGCGCCTGGAGCTTCCGGAAGCTGGCGCCCATAGCATGGAGGAGCCGCTCCTCCTGCGAGCCGTCGCCACCGACGATCGGCTCGTCGACGACTTCAAGCCCGGCAGCGGCGAGCACTTGTTCGTCGAACACCTCTCCCTCAACGGGTGTCCTCGTGCTCGACGCGCCTGGAAGGTGGACGAACAAGTCGTCACTCACCCTCAAGTACTTGCCGGAGCCGGAAGCAGTAGAGGAGGAAGGCTGGTCGCCAGCCTCCTCCTCCTCCTTGGTAGCGGCCCCACCAGCCTCCCCGGCAGGCCCCTTGCCGGCCTCCTCAGTGGCATCCTTGCCGGCCTCCCCGTTAGGCCCCTCGGCGGTGTCCTCGGCATCGTCCTTGGTGGCTTCCTCGGCGGCGATCTTCTCGGTGTCTGCCTCGGCGGCCTTGGCGACGCCCTTGATGATGGCGTCCACGTCCTCTGGGTTCACCGAGGAGGAATCTGGGCGCCGAAGAAGGGGGTGAGGCAAGGCCAGGACCAAAAGCCAGAAAGGGAAAGAACAGGGACGAACGGCGGACGACTTACCCGTGCCAGTACCCGTCTGGGAAACGGAAGTTCCCTCCCCGCCAACATTCGGCGTCGAGGCAAAGCCGCCGGCGCCCAAGTTCTCCTCCTCCTCCATGTGCATGGGCCCGGTGCCTGGCGCCCTTGCCGGGGACGCCCCTCGGGGCGACGTGGTCGATGGGGGTGGCGTGTTGGGAGCGGCCCTCTGTGGCTCCTCCTCCTGCATAACTGGCAAGGTCAGCGCCAAAGTGTCATGCCCCTGACACATGTCGACGAGGGAAGAGTGATCAACTTACGATGGGGGTTGTGCCGGGGGCTGCTGTCCGGGCTGCTCAACACCACCAGAGGCGCCCTCGAAGTGCCAGCCGGGGACTGGCCACCCGTGGAGACCTTGACCCTCTCCGCTCTCTGGGCCAGCGTCTCCCCATCCCTGCAAAGATGAAAACAAATCAAGGCAAGCAACGCGGATTGAGGAGGCAGAGATAACGAAAAGGAACCAGATACTTACTCGTCGTTCGCCTCCTCCTCTGCTGTCTTCCTCTTCCTCCTCGGGCTGAGGGATCCATAATCAAAAGTAACCTCCGTATCAACATTTGACGGAGGTGGAGAAGGAGGTGGTGTCTGGACACGCGTGGACGAAGAAGGGGCGGTTGTCTTCTTCTTCACAGCGGCCTTCGCCGGCTTCTTTGCCGCCGCATCCCTCGTGTGGCGCCCAGGCCCCTTCAAGGTCAGCTGTGGCCGCGCAGCCCTGCCAGGCCGGACCGGCTCGCCGGAACTGGCCCGCCGCAGGACTCGCCCCCTCCCCGTAGGTGGCGTCGGGTCTGCGGTCTCGGCCTCCACCTCCGATGACTCGCCGGTCACATCTTCAAACAAAGGAGCCTCGGTGCCGGCGCTGCTGGCTCCCCCGGCGGCCACCGCCCACCGGGCGAGCTCCTCCTCCACGGCCGTCGCGCCCTTGTCCTCCACACCGCCGGCGCTGCCGGCCTCCCTGGCAAGCTGTGCCTCCCTCGCCCTGGTGGCGATGTAGTCCAGCTCTGCCTGAGTGGTGTCCTGGACAAGCAGCCGCTCGGCTTCGGCGTTGACGTACCCCTCATGTAGGGTGTCAAAGAACTGCTGCACTTCGGCGTCCTCCGGCTCCTTCCAGCTCGGGTTGGGGCCATGCGCATTGCAGTCCAGCATCGTGGCAATGATCTCGGACCGACGCGAGTTGTTGCACAACGGGACCACCCCCGTCGACAGCTTGAACAGAGGCCCCTTGAGGACCTTGCCGGCCTTCGCGGCGGCCCTCACAACCTTGCCAGTCCACTCGACCTTGCCGTCGCGGCCCATGTCGAGCTAGAAGATCCGCTGGCAGAAATAGGCATGCGCCACCACTGTGAAGTTGTGGTCGAGGCCGGGGCGGAGCCGCATGATGTCAGCGTGGTTCGTGAAGAGCCAGGCTGGCCTCCCCTTGTTATGCAGAGGAGTGATCCGGTGATGGATGAAGTCCGCCCCGATCATCTCAAGGGTGAGCCCGGCCTGGGTAAGCCGGAGAATCCTGGTTGTGGCAACCATGAGCTTTCCGTCGTCGGCGTCGACGTCGCTCCAATCGCTTCCGCGAACCGGCGGCGCCCGACGAACTCTGCAGAACGCCGGCGGGTCTTTCTCTTCGATCCAGCACCACCGGCCTTGCCATTCTTCCAACCTCTCTTTCATGGCGCCGTCCGGGTACGCTCCCTTGTATTTTGGGATCCAGGCGATGCACCCTGAGATGGCGCCTCCCGTCTGGATCCGAGGGAAGAAGTAATGGCGGAAGAGTGCCGTGTTGGGGTGCACCCCGGCAAAGCCTTCGCAGAGGTGCGCGAAAAGGGCCATGCACGCCACCGCATTCGGAGTAAAATCCAGGAGGCAAAAGCCGAAGGTGTGCATGATGTCGCTGAAGAAGTCGGAGAAGAGAGGACAGAGCCCACAAGAAAAATAATCAACAAAGAAGGGGTACCGATTTGGGGCAGCCTCGGCGCAATCGGCGGGGATGACACGCGTGGCCGGATGCCCCGAATTCCCCCCCCCCCCCCCGTCTTCATTCCCCACAAGGGCCTGAAGGAGTCCCGAAGCTCAAACACGTCGACCGTCGAGGGGAAGAAGGCGGACTGCGTCCGCTGCACCGCCAGCGCACTTTCCGGCGGCTCCACGGTCCGGCATCCTTAGCCACTCCGTTGCCCTTGGTGGATATTGGCGCCATGACGGCTAGGGGAGGAGGGCAAGACCAAGGGCGGCGGGGGCACAACGGCGGCAAGCAGGAACGAAGCTTGAAGAAGAAGAGGGGGGCAGGTGGAGGTATCCGAGATTGGGGTTACACGAAGGGTAAAAGGAACAATGCGCCCGCGGTTATCCCTTTTTATGGGGAAGCCGCGGGGCGCGCTGCCCATTTACTACGATGTGACGGATGCGTCTGGAACCCACCCTATGCATGCCGCCCACGTCACGCACGCCCCTCCACGCCGCGCCGCGCGCGCGAGTCGTGGGAAGCAGACCGCGCGAAGAGTCTTACCACGATAAACACCGCCCCACCTGCCCGCGCACCGTTTTGGGCCTGGCCCAACAACGTGTCGCGCTTATGTGTGGCTCAGGCCCGGGGGCTCCTGTCGGTGTAAAACATAGGGGCACGCTTTTGTACCCCTTTACCTGTGCACGGGCAGTCGAAGACGTGCCCACGACCACACCAAGCAGAGCAGGGGAGGTGAGCCAAGGTAAGACCGAAGCCCAAGACAACCAAAGCAACGCCAAGGCCAAGACCACAAAGAGCAGAGGGACGAAGCAGGTTCCCCCGGCAAGACCCTTGCCGGGCGGCCTCAGCGGCCCCGACAAGACCCTTGTCGGGACAGCTCGCCCCACACCAACAGAGCGAGCCACCCTTGAGCCCACAGCCCCCAACGCCGTCATCAACGTGGGGCCAGGGCTCGGGAAGGCACCTCTGTGGTGGCATGCAGATCTTTGTGAAGACATATTCAAGATCAGATGAGGATTAGAAGACGACGATTCTCGGCAAGATCCCTGCCGAGGAAGGCCACCAGACCCCCGGCAAGGTTCTTGCCGGGGGCGACAGCACGCCACGGCAAGACCCTTGCCGGGTCACCCGGCAAGGCCCTCGCCAAGGACGCCAGCGGGACCACCGCCAAACCCGCACCAACCAAGCTTCCACCACCGTTCCCATGCAGCTGCCAGCCCAACCAGCTGGGCGGGCACCTGCGTGGCAACATGCAGCTCCCAGGCCAACTCATCAAGCGCCTGCGTGGCGGCATGCAGATCTTCGTGAAGGCTCCACCACCGCGCCACCTCAGCTGCCTGGCTGCCTACATGGCACCACGCACCTCACTGGCCAGGGCGCGTGTCAAGGCGAGGAGGAGCGGCGACGGACGGGACGGGCCTCACCCCCGTCCCCAATAAAGCGAGGGGACACCTACACTATGCATTAAATGCGTCTTGTCCTGTAATACGAGCCATAAGCTCAGAGCAGTGTACGCCTTTCCACCTCCTGTGTGTCACTGTGGCAGCCCCTTCCAACTATAAAAGGAGGCCCATGGCATATTGGAGAAGGATTCGGCTCTTTCGAACCACGCACTGACCACAGCTAGTTTGAGAGCTCAAGAACTCTCAGAAATACACCCACCAAAGCAGGACTAGGGTTTTACGCATCCTCACGGCCCGAACCTGGGTAAACGATCCTTGTGCTATCTACTAGCCCTGCTCTCCTCGCAACCCTGCGCCCCGGCAACCGTAGTAGGGATTCTTGTGATCCCATAGGTGTTTTTCCACACCGACTGCGGGCCGACAAAGGGTTGAACTTAGGGGTGACGGGCTCTAGGGCGCATGTGTCTTGGAGTCCATGTTTGCTCTTTCTTTCTGTTACGTGAATCATGTTCACTGTTTTGACCTCTGGTGGGAATTTTTTTTGTCCCCCAGTGCTTTGTTGACGAGGCTCATCCTCGTCTTCACTTGGTGTCTCCCTCCCCTTGTGTTCGGCGTTTAGCTTGCCGGCCTGCTTGAAGACCCAGCATTCTCCGTGGTGTGATTTGCAGGTTTATCGGAGGTGCCGTGAATCTGACATAATTTGTCTAGAATCTTGTTGAGGCTGGACGGTCCATCTCTGTTGCCTTTGAAAGGCTTCTTCCGCTGACCGGGTCGACAGCCCCTAAATCCGGCGTTTACCGCCGTGTTGTCTGGGCTGTCTTCGTTATTTCAACGATTGCTTTTATTGCGTTGTGGTTTTCCATTACCATCCCTGACTTCAGATGTGCCTGGGTCGCTGGTGCTACTACGGGCCAGCCAGCTATCTTCGCCCATGCAAAAGCGGGTCATAAGGCTTGTTAGGGCTGCCATTGTCCTTGGTTTTTCTTGGCCGAGGTGTCTGGCGAGCCATTCGTTGCGGACGCTGTGTTTGAAAGCTGCTAAGGCTTCGGCGTCCGGGCAGTCGACGATTTGGTTCTTCTTAGTGAGAAATCTGTTCCAAAGCTTTCGGGCTGACTCTCCGGGCTGTTGAATTATATGATTTAAATCGTCTGCGTCCGGAGGTCGGACATAAGTCCCTTGAAAATTAGCCCTAAAAGCATTCTCAAGCTCCTCCCAACTTCCAATTGAATTTTCGGGGAGGCTCTTCAGCCAGTGCCGAGCTGGTCCTTTCAAATTGAGGGGTAAGTATTTAATGGCGTGGAGGTCGTCTCCGCGAGCCATATGGATATGGAGGATGAAGTCCTCAATCCAGACCGCAGGGTCTGTCGTTCCATCGTACGCCTCTATGTTCACGGGCTTGAATCCCTGTGGAAATTCATGATCCAACACCTCATCGGTGAAGCATATGGGGTGTGCGGCACTCCTGTAGTTGGATGTATCGTGGCGTTCTTACTGTTGTAGTGTTCGGTTTTGATTTTGTGCCGGAGCGCGCTTCCTAGATCCATAGATGGACATGGTCATACCGGATTTTTGGCGCAAGTCCTCACGTAAATCATGTGTTGACTTATGTGCGGCCTCGTTAGCCGCCCTATCGCGGGCACGAGGTGGTCGATCCGGCTGATCGGCCGTTTTATTATTCGGCTGTGTGGGCTCTAAGGCCTCATCATCGAACTCAGGCAACAGCTTGCGCTTTGGATAGCTCTTTGTGTGGCAACTACCACCATATTTTTCTTCAGTGTTGAGCACTTTGTTCCATCTACTGTTGAGCGTATTCTGCGCGGCCTTAAGCCTTTGCTTCTGCTTCTTCAGACTCATCGCGGTGGCAATAAGCCTTCTATGGAGGTTCTCTTGTTCCAAGTGCCTTTCCGGGATGACGTGTGCGTCGTCGTTCGGACTGTTTTCCTCTCCGGAGAGAGGTTGATGAGCTTTATCCTCGGCGTCGACGTGTTCGGACAGCTGCTCCGTACTATGTTCGCCGTTCGCTGGTTCATCCTGCTCTATCACTGGGTCAATGTTGTCGTCGTTTCCTCTAGAGTCGACCGGGGTCTTATTTTCTCTTGCATTGTTATCGTTGTTTTTGCCGAGGCGGGATTTGGAGCGGCGCCTACGCCGTCGCTTTGGTTGCTTCTCGAGGGAGCTATCCTTCCGTTCCTCGTCATTGTTTTCTTTGAGTGTATCCACCATGTATATATCGTGTGATGAGGTGGCTGTCCAGTGCCCTGTGGGCGGTAGTTCCTGTTCGTCTCCTGCATCGTCGTCTATACCGTCGTTGTCTTCGGAGTCGAAGTCGAGCATGTCGGTTAAATCGTCGACAGTGGCTACTAAGTGGGTGGTGGGTGGGGAGCGAATTTCTTCGTCGTCGGCATCCCATTCTAGCCGGACATAGTTCGGCCAAGGTTCTCCTGACAAGGAGAGAGACCTTAATGAATTTAGCACATGGCCGAAAGGCGAGTGCTGGAAAATATCCGCGGAGGTAAACTCCATGATCGGTGCCCAATCGGATTCGATAGGCACGGACGTAAGCGGCTCGGAGCCCGTGGCCGGGGACGAATCCAACGGTTCAGCAACACGGCTCTCGTAGGAGGTGAAGTCAGTATTCGGCTCTATCGCCACTGAGAGTGCGGCCTCCGTGGCGGGGTCTATCCACCCGTCCTTAGATGACGCAATCTGTTCCGGATTGATGGCCGGAGTAGTTGCAGGCGTGATCTCCAGAACACTTTCCAACGACAGAGTTAAGTCATGCTCGTCGTGATTGTGCGGCGCAACCGACATGGGCTCGAATCCGTCGAAGATCGAGTCTCCGCGGATGTCGGCAGTATAGTTCAAGTTTCCAAACCTGACCTGATGGCCAGGGGCGTAGCTCTCGATCTGCTCCAGATGGCCAAGCGAGTTGGCCCACAATACGAAGCAGCCGAATACGAAGATCTGTCCGGGGAGGAAAACCTCACCCTAGATCGCATCATTGCCGATGATCGAAGGAGCCATCAAGCCTTAGGGTGACGGCACAGTGGAACTACCAATGAAAGCACCAATGTCGGTGTCAAAACCGGCGGATCTCGGGTAGGGGGTCCCGAACTGTGCGTCTAAGGCGGATGGTAACAGGAGGCAGGGGACACGATGCTTACCCAGGTTCGGACCCTCTCGATGGTGGTAATACCCTACTTCCTACTTGATTGATCTTGATGATATAAGTATTACAAGAGTTGATCTACCACGAGATCATAGAGGCTAAACCCTGGAAGCTAGCCTATGGTATGATTGTTGTTGTCCTACGGACTAAACCCTCCGGTTTATATAGACAACGGAGGGGGCTAGGGTTACACAGAGTCGGTCACAGGGGAGGAGATCTACATATCCGTATTGCCAAGCTTGCCTTCCACGCCAAGGAGAGTCCCATCCGGACACGGGACGAAGTCTTCAATCTTGTATCTTCATAGTCCAACAGTCCGGCTAAAGTATATAGTCCGGCCATCCGAGGACCCTCTAATCCAGGACTCCCTCACCCTCAAGGCCAAGTTCCTCAACAATGCCCTCACGGCCAGATTCCTCAAAGCCCTCACGACCAACTCCTCAAACTGCTCCTACTCCTCCAAAGTCCTCAGCTCCTCCGCCAAAGTCTTCGGTTGCTTCGACCAAATCCTCTGCACTAGTGCATCTCGCCACGTGCCAAAGGACTACTGGCATATCTATTGCCTCAGGAGCCTCTGCAAGTTCCTCAGCTGGCCCCTCTCTGCTGAAGAAAAAGGCCGCTGCTGGACGAGGTCCTCGACCAAGTCCTCACAAGAAGCAGGTCGCCTTCCACGTGCCCTCTGATGATGATGAGGCTGATGATGAAGAACTAGCCGAAATCATCAGAGACAGACAAGTCAAGGCCGCTAGAGCCAAAGGAAGCAATGTGCCACTGCTTTTGGATCCGAAGCTGATCCTAGACATCATCGATCTCTGGAACAAGGATCCCAACACACCTTTGCCTGAGATGAACCTCACACCTGGTCAAAGTCATGTTTTGACTGCCTTCATTGAAGAAGAGAAATTGAAATTTGAGAAGGCCAGGCAACTGAAGAAAGCTCAGTACAGGAAGGAGCGCTTCCTGAAGAAAAACGTTGTCTCTATGACAACTGAAGAACTAGTGAAGATCCAGGCTGAAATCAAAGGCCTCAGCGATGACTTCAATGCTTACTATGCCGATTGGCAAGGAGCCAAGGTCAGGTTTGTAAAACTGACTGAGAAATTCACTTCAAAGGTTGCAGCTCCATCGCAACCAAAAATTCCTCAAGCCGAAGCATCTGCTCAAACAACAGAAGAGCACGCCAGCACCGTTGATGAAAATCAGGCTGCTGAAGAAAATGTGTGTTCCAGGGCTGATGACTGCATTCCAGCCGCTGAAGAAATTGCCAGGGCATCCACTAGTGGTGCGCCTGAAGAAAATGAAGAAGTCGGGGCAACTGCATCAGTTGTGCCTGAAGAAATTCAACCAAATTCCTCTGCTCCTCCTGCGCCTACCCCAACTCCAATCCTTCCATCTGCATCAGATGTGAAGAAGACCAAGGCTGCAGAGCATGCAGCTATGAAGAAAAGGAAGGCATCAACTTCATCAGATTCTTCAGCCCCGAAGAAGATGAAGCCATTGACTAGCTCATTTGACAACCCAATTGATGTTGTTCCTATCTCAACCATGCCATCAAAGGACCTTGTTCCTTTTGATGAAGATTATGTGATTCCAAGTGAATCCGATGAAGACATTCCCTCTGCTGCTTCCTCAGAGCAGATGGATGAAGAAATTGAAGCGGACGCAATCCCTTCAACACCAATTGTCTCCTCGCCTATGCCTCAGTTCACTGCTAAAGAGGTCGGCGTTGAGGAATTGGATGCACAAAATTCTGACATGGACATTGGGAATACTACTCCATTGATGAATGATGATTTTTGGGACAGTCAGCATGCCAACTCCCCTCTGTTCACGCCATTGCAACAAATCCCTCAGTCCCCAGCACATACTGTTCCATTGGGCTCTGAAGAAACTCACCCCACTCCGTCTGTACATGAAGAAATTCCAGCCCCTAGTGCTGAAGAAACTGCTGCTGCTGAATCATTGAAGACACAGACTGCCACTGAAGAGGAACCAGAAATTCCTCAGCCTGAAGAACCTAAGATTGCGATTCCTGAGGTTGTTATGCAACTGACTGACACTCCTCAACCCAAGCCAAAGGATCCATTCTCAAGGAAGAAAAAATTCAAGACTGCTGATTTCTTCGGCGAGCACGTATTCTTCACTGATTACAACCCCTATGACTCTGCTCGCACTAGGAAGAGGCGTTTCTGGACTGCCAGCCAGGCAAATTTTTATTCCTCAGTGCTGTTCAACAAAGACAAAGTCTTCGATCATGAGCACATTCCTCACATGGATATGGAATCTCTGCCGTGCTTCGTGCCAGTCCTCAGTGTTCTTCATGATGCTGGACTGTTAAATTTCTGCACTGACATCTGTGATTGGAATGAAGAACTCATTCTTCAATTCTATGCAACGCTGCACATCACCGGAGACTCTGAAGATGTGAATTCATGGGTGCTGGACCGGATGACTGAAAATACTCACTACAAGGCACTAGCTACTGAATTGCTTTGTGCTTTGCCTCTCAGTCCTCCCCTTGAAGCTGCTCGTTGCATGTACCAAAAGCCTGAGCTTACTAACCACTATATGCAAGTGCTGATGAAGCCATTGAAGCCAGGTCAGGCCCCAAGAACAAAATTCCTCGTGAAGGAATTGCTATATGTGCCTCGGACTGTCTATCGCATTCTGACGAAGACATTGAGTCCTATCAAGGGCCACAACGCGAATGACGAAGAAGTCGTTGGCATCATGAAGAATCTGCTATTCAATATCATTCATGGCATCCCCGTCAACTTCCATGATTTCTTCATGAGGACTCTGGCCAATGTCGCAATGTCATCGTTTGAGTTGAAGCCTTATGCCCCATGGATTATGAGATTCATCAGAACAAGGTCTTCACTCAACTACAAAGTTGATACACTAAACCATTGCAGCTACTTGCCCCCGACTGAAGTCCTCAAACGGACATTTTCCTCAGCTAATGACAAGGGCAAGGCTACTGCTGTTATTGATGAAGGCATTCGTCCATTGGATGATCAATTTCGCAAGGCTGCATCCTACTCCACCAATGACGACTCTGCCACTCATGACTCTGCCGCCAAAGCAACCAAGCCAAATCCTCAAGGCACAGTGTGGCACCCCGGCTCATAGCGACCGGTTTACCCTGCATTGCCAGCCCAGAGATCATGTCTTCTGGCAACACACAACATATTGATACAGAAAACAACCACTTTATTGATGCTAGGGGAATAAAGTTCATATTACAACAGTGGTCGAGGCCAAGCGGCACACTCGGTGCGGCGGAACAATATGTACATTATTTAGTGAACATAAAAGGGCCTCGACTCGAACAATTATGTGGCAGCGGAATAACGTCGTAGCGGAAGCTCCATATCACAGGGACACTGATGTGGACACGATCTAGACACGAACAGCGCTCCTTTCCAACGAGACTTTCCTGAAATCTGGCATGACACGCCAGGTCAGTACATTGAATGTACTTCCAAGCTCACAACAAGCATAATCATAATGACAAACAATATCATGATATTTAACCAATTAATAATAATGCAACATTTTATGTTAACATGCTGTGATCAAGCCCGAACGTCCCTCAGGACAGCTTACCAACTGTGATCATCTCTGGACCACAAACACACCACCATAGTGGTCTTTCTCAAGAACAACTCGTGATCCTTACGGCGATCACAACCACGACCATCATTTGGTCCCAAATACCTCGATGGCCTTTCTGCCGTCCATTGACAATGCAAAGTTCATAGCTTAGTGTGCAATTTTTATTAAACGTTGACTCATGGTGGGACCTAGTACGAGGTGTCCGTGACCGTGGACTCGGCTATCGATAGATTATACACTCTGCACAGGTAGCACACTGTACCCACACCACGGAAACCATGGCCTCGCATTCCCATTCGGGTGGACCAACGGCATTCCGACAAAACCCCTCCATTGCCACAGCACTCTTCCGGCCACTCCGACCCAAATCGCCAACGGTCTGGTCCTGGGTGGCCCCGTGTCTACCAAAGACACCCCGACCACCGTCGTGGTCAAAACACTCCCACTCGGGGACTCGGTACCATAATCTCATCAACGAGCACACAAGATTATGTGTGCTTACCGGGCCAGGGCAAGCATGACATAATCTTCCCTAGATGGAGGCACCGACCAGAGGCCGTGTCAATGGACCGAATCAAGGCCTCCGACAAGGCAAATGTGGTTGCACTGGAAAGAAACTCGATTCAGCGGCACCATGACCTAGTCAACGGTATATTCAAGTTGAATTATATTCAGGATTAATCTTTAAACAAAAAATGACCGGTGTCATAGCATGCCATGAAATGCAAAACAACACATGCATCACATATTGATAAAAATGACCGACGTCATCCATATGCACACCAAGCATAAACGTCAACAACTCATATTATTCTACTTGCTCAAAATGACTCACAACTTAACCAAAATATTTTTGCAACAAGTTCTATTAATTTCCTACGCAAGAAAGTAACTCTGATAAATCTTTCATATGCTTGACCAAAAGATATCAATATCACCACTCTTAATTTCTTTATCACTAAGTTGGGTTCAAACATTCTGTAAGACAAATAATATGATTAAACAAGTATTTAACAGAATATTTTCTAACAAATTTTTATCAATTTAAGAATGCAAACACAAAGCTTTACAAAATTACTAGCATGCATAACAAAATTATTTCTAACATCACCTCAAATAAATTTTAACTTGCTTTACCCACTTAAACTAGTTTCAACTATTCTGTAAATCAAGCATAACAACTGACCAATACTTAACAGAATACAAATAATTCAATAATTATTTAAATGCATGGGTTAATCATTTCATTTAAGTGAGAAAATCACAAATATTTAATTGGCATCATAAAAATGTTGTTGTGGCTTGCCTTAGTACAGATGAGGTTCACAAGCCTCCTGGTGATCCTCAAGACAAGCCTCACCTTCTGAAAATAATTTTAAACACAAAAAGAGAATATCGAGAACACTTCTGAAATTCACCAGAAATTCTAAACAGCTCAGAAAAATCTCATCTTTGGTGAGCTGTTAGATTTCTTTTCAAAGAACACAATGCAAAAAGAATCATCTCATTTGGACTTATGGTTAAAAAGTTAAAATTGTTTGAAGCTCTCTGGAATATAAATGAATTAGAATAAAAGAAACAGCCCGGGGGGATGACGTCGAAGGCGTAAAGCCCCGGGGAGCCACCACTCGTACCGCTTCGCGCGTGTACTGAGTGGCTGACTAGCGGGCCCCGCTAGTCAGGTGGGGGAAGAGGGAGAGAGAAACAGAGAGGGCTGTGGCTTCGCCGGAGCTCTCGCCGGCGACGAGGGCTCCTTGGCCCAAACGAGAGGGAGGGATGGCAAGAGGAGGTCGAGGCTCACCTGCCCGTACCCGTAGCGTGGCTAGGGGTGGTCGGACGGCGTCGGAATCTAGCTCGCGAGCGGAGGCAGAACGAGGAGGTCGTCGGAGTTGAGGAAGACGGCGAGCAGAGGCCGCTCCAGAGGCTCCAAGCGGGCGAGATGGCCTCACCGGAGAGAGGCGGAGGCCTTGGAGGGGTCGCCCAGGCCTAGGAGGGGCTAGAGCTACCGCGGCGACCAGAGGGGATCGCCGGCGTGCTCGAGCTCGGGGACGGCGGCCCGAGGCCTGCCCGGCCAGGCTACGGCTTCCTACTCGATCGTGGGGTGTGTGTGAGTGCTGGATGGTGCTCGAGGAGGCTGGGGGTGGCTCTATTTATAGGCGAGCGGCGAGGGTGCTTTGGGCTCCGCCAGTGGACACCTGTCCACGGCGCCCGGCCACGAGTGGCGTCAGTGAGAGGGGGAGAAGGCGATGGAGGTCACGCGGCCACTGTCGGCGAGCGGAGACGAGGACAAGATCAAGGGGGGGTGACGATGAGCACAGTGCGCCCGCACTGTTGGGCTGGCCGGACCTTGCCCGTGCTCGCTGTGGCGAGCTCCGGCGTCGGCGAGTGCCAGGGTGGAGTTAAGGACGTCGAGACGATGATGGTGGCGAGGTTTGGCATGGTTGGGCAGGCGGGGGAAGCAAGCACGCGTGAACAGAGCGTTCGGCGGCACCCAGAGCGCGTCGACACGCATGCCTGGCATCGTGGACACGCGTGGTCAACGCGCGAACTATCTCCTCAAGCGAGCCTTCGTACAAAATTCATGTCCGGCATGTTGTTCGTGGTAGTTTTGAAGTTCACCATGGTTTGGTATGGATCCAGGTGCAGTAGAGAAGATTTTACAAGTCAGTAACTTTTTGATGTTACTGTGGTCAAATGGCTGGCAGTTTGGGGCTGTGCTTTGGAGGCTAGTAATAATTTACTAAGGTAAAGATGCACAAGAAAGTTCAGGTCAAATGGAGCAAGTAAAATGGTAGTTGCTGTAGAAACCACCATTTCTGTCCAGAACAGAAAAGATTTTCTGTAGCAAAAATATTCCAAAAAGTGATGAAATGTTTTTGCTCAGGGAGGTGCCCTAGGGTCCCTAGAATATTTGTGAATTATCTTAGAATTTTCTGAGCCATAAAAATTAGGGTTGCCTTGAAGCAAACAGATCTGGCTTAGGGTTTTTGAGAGAAAATGAATATTTTTCATTTAAGAAAAATATTCCAAAGGTTATTTTGTGGTGGATCAGAAGTGAAGTGATGGTTTGGGAGAGAAGTGAACACTTGGGTGAAAGCCAAGGATGCCCAAGTGTTTAAGTCCAAATGAAAAGATTCAGAAACTCCAAGTTTCAAAAACTTTCAAATGAAATTTCAAGCAAATAAGAAAGGGCAAAAACCAGGCTGTCACACACAGCTCCTAGGGTGATGACTGATCGTGAGCTTGTTCTTAGTCTTCACCAGAAGGTTGATCGAAATCACAAATGGGTCAAGCGTCAGTTTGGTTCAATTCTTCACAATATGACTGCTACCCACAATGCAGTGAAGAAAAACCATTACTACCTCCATGAAACCTTCAACCGTACCTAGGCTGTTCTGTATCACATTTATAGCGAAGAAGATTTGAAGAAAATGGGTCTCAAGGAAGATTTTGACTGGTCTGCTCCTCCACCAAAGAAGTACAAGAAGGTCAAGGTTCCTTCCTTGGTGGCCAGCTCCTATTCTTCATCGCGCGACACTGACAAGCATGAAGACTTGGATGACACTGCGGCAGGCCCAACATCAACAAACGACCCCAACAACGCTGGCGCTCCTCCATCAACATGATATTCTTCAGGGGCGTTAGTCCTCATTTTCAACCCTTTTGGTCATTCGATGACAAAGGTTGAGAAATTTTAGTTAGTCTTCATACGAGTCTATTTATATGGGCGTTTTTTTGCTAAGTTACAACTCTCGTTCTTCTGATGACATTGCTGGATCGAGTTGTAAACTTAAACTCTATGGTGGCCTGATACTTTTGCTGTGCTTTTCTGCATGCTTATTCCTCATTAATGTTTATGCACGCATGCTGAATTACATCAGTCCCCATATTTCATCATGCATTTCAAATTCTTCATATTATATGTCAAATGCGTGTATGAATTACAAGATATAGGGGGAGATCTCCATGATTTTACCCTTCAAGTGTGCATTGCTTCAAAAGCAAATTCCTCACTATGCACATCTTCAGGGGGAGTTCTTCTATATCTTGCAATCAAATTCCTCAATTTCAGTATTTACACTTCATATGTTTATCCCCGTAGAAAACTTAACCTATATTGTCATGAATCACCAACAAGGGGGAGATTGTAAGTGCATCTAGTGCCTCTTAGTGATTTTGGTGTATTGAAGACTTATAGGTTCAGGGACTAATGTGTTTATGAGTGTACACAGGTCTATAAGTCTATGAGGAGTTTGATATTTACAGAGAAAGTCAACCCCTAAAAATGAAGTTCTTCGACTAAAGACTTTGGATTTCTGAAGACTTTGAAAGTGAAGAAATTGGTGTGACCTTGAAGACTTGGTACTCATTTGAGGACCATGAAGCGTGAAGACTTTTGTTTTTGTAGTTTCATTTTCTCTTTCTTGAGTCATAGGAAACACCGTACTGTTAAAGGGGGTCGAGGAAATACTAAGGAAAAATTTCCATGTGATGCTCAACTCAAAATACTAAACCTACCAATCCCTTCGAGTGAAGCCATTGGAAATCTCATACAGTTCAGTCAATTTCTTTAGTGACAGAGACGAAGTTCTTCTGGTCGCTGAGGAATTTGTTCTGACTGAGGAGTTAGGAATTCGCCAGTGCAGATTGCCTACACAGTGAGGAACATGATAGCCCTAAGGAATTTGAGCCTCAATTTTCCGCCCGTTGCTGTGCTACGCGCCAGCTGTCCCAAAATATCTACCCACCTAACGGTCATATTATTGAAGGGCATTTATGTCTTATCATGTCGGGCTGCTCCCAAGGCTATAAATGGCCGCCCCCCTACAACCACTAGCTGGTTGGCTGCTCCGAGAGAAACTGACACTTGTCATTTGAGACCATCCCTTCCTCCGAGAACTTTGAGCGAAAATCATCGAGTGAGGAAAACCCAAACCCAAAAACCTACAAACCCAAAGTGACTGAGCATCACTGAAGAGATTGATCCTGCGTGGATCCGACGCTTGTTACGTTTGAAGATTGTGCTTCTTCCAGACGGTTAGTCGTCATGGTCTAGAGCATCCAAGAGGAATTGTAGATCGCCGAGTGACCGAGTTTGTGAAGGTTCGGAAGTCACCTAAAGACTTACCTCGAGTGATTGGGCGAGGTCTATGTGACCTTAGCTCAAGGAGAATACGGTGAGGACTGTGTGTCCGGGACTGTGTGTCCTCAGGTTTAAATACCTAGCCGCTCCAACCAGATGTACAACTGAGACAGCAGTTGGAACTGGTCTACCAAATCATTGTCTTCACCAAGCTTACTGGTTCTATTTTCTCAACTCTTTCATTTCCTCATAACTGTGTTGTGCGCTTTTTCATATCTGTGTTTCAAGACTTTGACTGAAGACTTTCTCAATTTCCTCAGTTCAATTTCTTCAGTATGTTTGTCTTCATCCTCTGTTATCCTGTGATTACGCTTTCTGTACCCTGTGCTTGTATTCATTTCATCATGATGACCACGCTTGTGTTCTGCTATGTTTACTTTTGAGTACTTATTCCACTGCTAGTAGTTCTTCGCTAAGGAATTTCCTCACCCGCAAATTCCTCAGTGAAGAATTCATAAAAATCGCCTATTCACCCCCCTTTAGTCGATATAACGCACTTTCAGTGCCACTTATGCTCGAGGGAGATAATGAGTTGGGTAGCCACTTGATGACGAAGTGGTGTACCAAGGCAAGTGTGTGTGTTGTTTTCAAAACGGATTGGTTTAAGTTGCGACCGTTATTCAAACATTACATGCGCAACCACTCTACCCTTATATGGGAAAGGGAATTATTGATTACCTAGGCCGATACTAGCATCGTGCCCGCATTACTAGTGACGGGGGTGAGACGAGGTCACTCTCGGGACGGTGTCGTGCTTGGATAGGCGGCCATGACTGTTTTCACAGGGCACCGGACACAGAGTTGGTACCTGGTACTAGTGGTATGTGATGAATATGGGAGCGAGGCTCCACAATTTTAAGATGTGAAATGTTGGGCACGGGGGTTACTACCAATTGAGTGGACTCTATGTTAGTGTCGTCTAGGGAAAGATAGTGATCGAGTGCTTACCCCGGGTACTAGAGGTACCGCGGGTCGTGGTTGACAGGGAAGTTCCCCGGATCTTGTGGGTAAAGTGTGCAACCTCTGCAGAGTGTAAAACTATTCGAATAGTCGTGTCCACGGTTAAGGACAGTTGGGTAACCGCTCTTGGGCTACGTCCACTTGGTTGCAAACCAGTGTGTGTGTTTGGATAAGTGGGAAGAACTCATTGGGTCAAGTCAAAGGACTTGACATGATTGAGTTGGGTTGAAGCCCACTCCATTTATATTGATATCTGTAACCAGTCCCTATGGTTACTTGAATTCATATGATGCATGATTTACCAGTTGTTGAACATGTCATAGCACAATAAAATTAGCTTTCTGCAAAAATTTACCTATGTCATGCATTGTTGTATCTTGAGCCAAAACATGGGTTGCTTGCGAGTACATTCACAGTACTCATTGGCTTGCCACTGGTTATTTAATTGGCCAGGCATGGAAGAGCAGGAATTTGAAGAAGAGTTCTTCAGAGACGAACATACGAACTAGGACGCTTTCCCATTCACAATGTCTGTAGGGTTAAGGCAGATGGCATGGGTTCTACTTATCTATGAAGACTTCCGCTATTTGGGTTTATTCGATGTTCAACCATGAGGCTTTATCCATGTAAGACTTGACCATAATGATCATAATTTGTGTAAGACAGTATGTATGGATGTAAGACTCTTGTTATTCAGCATCTGTGTGTTCTGTGAGCATTGATCTTTGGGATCACTGTAGACGTGCATTCGGTGATCTCGACTTATGAGTCGGGGTCACCACAAAGAGACACAAGGGTTAAATGGCCGTTGTAATAAATGGGGTCCGGCCGGCCTGTAATCGTCACGTCTTGTCACGACATTCATAGCGGAGGATTATAGTGCTCGCTTGACAACACCGCGCCACACACGTTTCATTTGACCATGCGTGGGCTCGAAGAGTCGCCAAATGTATCGTCTGTGAGCCTATTCCTGCGCTACCGCTCAAGCTTCCCGCCCGGCTAGTTTGGCCACGCGTCAGCTAGAAGAGGGACAAATCATGGGCGTTTATTGGCAAAAAGCTTTGTAAAAACGAAGTGTGTGGAATGACTTCGGTCATAAGTTTACTCGTGGGTGATGAGGTCAAAGTTACACAGAAGGGTGATGATGGACACTCGAGTGCGATAATTAATTCTACGCTCTACAGGGCACATGGTTGAAGAAACCAACTGTGTGCAATAATGTCGAAGATCGTAGTTGAATTAGCTATACAGATCGTGTGCTGTGAGATTGACAAGGTAAACAGGCTCAAGAATGGTTAATAAAATCTTAGACCATTGCATATTAAGGTCAAAATAGTGCTACCAATATACGAGTCTTATACCATGCCATTTCAACGATTGTACCACAAAAGCTCGAAATATTACAAGATTCAAATTCAAGAGTTATATGGCTCAAATTTGAAGATTACAAGGTTCAAACTGATATTAGAAATAAAATTCAGCTCATCAGCTGCAAACGCTCGCGCTGATCCCCTGAACCTGGATATCAGAGATGTTCAAACTAATATTACCACTTCTAACTTTGGTTTCGAAACCTCATAACTTTTGCAAAGTGATCAGCCACTGAGAAGTCTTGTATGAGGTTGACACGATGACTTCCGGTTACTCTATCATCTAAAGGTCCAAAATGAAATTCAACATTTCTGGAGCCTATTCCATTATGCCGCAGCCGCCGGCGCTGATCAACAAACCATTCATTTTTGTGAAATTAATATAGGGCAAACCTCATTACCTTCAGCACCCTTTCTCTGACAACAAAGAAATTGCCGAATATAATCTCCAGTAAGGTCCCTCAGTAGGAGTTCAAAGTAATTTGTGAGAGATGCAGATCTAGGCATTCGACATGATTGTTATATTGTATCACATTATCCACCACTGGGCCTAATCTTATCTGCAAAAAAGAAAACATCTCAGTTCCTACATGTAGTTTTCAACACTACTACATGCCTATTTGGTTTGCAGGATTTGTAAAATGCACTAACATGCCATCTTCGATCTGACATGATTAACATGGGCATTTAATTACATTCTAGAAAAATGTAGCCTTCTTCACAAGAGGTTGGAGTGGATGAAAAGTTCCCTAAGAAAACTAGTACAGATGAATCCAAAGGAGAAATGCTTATCGATTGTAACCATATGGATCAAGCAAACAATATGGGGGGACATGTATGTACTGAAATCCTCCAAAAGAATCCTTCAGAAATCGTAGTACATTGTCATTATAAGCGTGGAAAAAGGTGTAACAAATTGAACTCCCTTATGGTTAACATTTAACAGGAAAGGAACATCACCTCGATATATAGCTTCTCCTGGCACGGAAAGCATCTAAGGAAACTGACAACTTGCTCTAGGTTGGGGCCAATAGATTCTAGTGCCAAGACCTTCACTGTGTGCAGTTTCTGGGTCAAGCTTGTCGGAATCATTTTCTGGATGACAGACGAACAAACATCTTCAAAATTAGAAATAATGTTAATTTGTAGAAGGAGAGGTAGAAGGCGGCTTTTGTACCTGAACGGGTGTGCATCCAATAACAAGTTCGGAGTATTTGTCAGAGGAGTAGCCCACCACTGTCAATTTCGGCGCAGAAATGACATTGATTCTTGTTGGACCTTCTTGATCAACTACAAGTAATCTCTCAAGTGCAGGTGTGTCCTCAATGACCGTACCATGGTACACATCTTGTGATGTCTTCCTGTCACACCAGCAACACACATAAATACTCTGGAGAGTCATGGAGGTGATGTGGAAGCCACTCAACCCATTGATCGCCTGAAGATGAAGGTACTCGAGTGCAGTACAGCCACGAAGCAGGCGCTCCATGTCACCATTTGGGAGACACACGGCGACGAGCTCGAGGTGCTTCAGTCTTGGTAGAATAAGAGCGGGCACGTCATTAAGGGGGGGTGGCAATTCCTGAACTTGGCGACGCGCAGCGTGGGCGCGAGGCGGAGCGCGGACGTTAGCAGCGAGCGCATATGCCCATCATCCAAAGTGAGCTCCTTGAGCTGATCAGGGCAGGGGATCAGAACCAATCGTCAAGCTTGGCTCGGTCCTTGCCGTTGGCACGGAACTTTCCCATTCTAAGGCCTCTGGCTGGGCCAGGGTGATTGCCAAGGATCATTAACGCATCTGTCGGCGTCCTGGGAACGGGGGTGCCCAGACATGCCTGCCTGCGGCCCACAGTGTGGCTCCGCCAATGGCCCGGTACGGCCCAGCTTCGGCAGCAACTACTCAAGACCCTCGCGAGGTGCCAAGCCTCATGAGGCAGACGACACCAAGACCTTCCTGGGGGCGGCCTCGCTAGGCTGGCTCCCGAGGAGCGGAGATATCTATGCGGGGGGCACCTCGCGAGGTTCACATGATGTGAGCCGTGACGACCAAGGCCAGGCGGGTGCCAGCGAGGAGTCCCGAGGCATCAGGCAAAGGTTTCCATATCGGTGCAACAAGACCAAGACCAGCAGGACGGCAGGACGGAGGACACCGCAGAGCCCACAGCAGCATCACCACCAGAGTCTTTGGCTGGCAAAGACCACCTTTTGGTAGGATAGCTAGTACTAATTGTCCCCCTTCAAAATTGGCCGTTGTGGGATCCCTTCCCGCCTAACATTTGGGAAGAGGACCAGGGCCTCTATAAATAGGACCTAGCCACCACCATAGTAGAGGACGGATCATTCAGACCACCCTCACACTCACCAGCTCATCAAGCTCAAGAACACCTCTCCTCCGGAGGCTGTTCCCTCCACTGTACTTGTCGGTGTTCTGGGAACGGGGGTCCCCAGACTTGCCTGCATGCGGCGCACGGCATGGCTAAGCCAGCAGGCCGTATGGCCCATCTTCATCAACAAGGCATCCAAGACCCACGCGAGGGGCCAAGCTTCGTGAGGGAGACAACGCAAGACCTCCTCAGGAGTGGCCTAGTCAGGCAGGCTCACGAGGAGCGGAGATATCAAGGCGGGGCAAACCTCACGAGGCTCTCGTGATATGAGCCATGACGATCGGCGCCAGGAGGGTGCCAGGCGGGCGCCAGCACGCGCAGTGTCCTTGTTTCCTCTTTGGTGCTAAGGAAGCATGCGCAGGCGAGGAGTACCGAGGCATCAGGCAAAGGTTGCCATATTGGTGCAACGAGCCAAGGCCAGAAGGACGGCAAGACGAAGGTCATCGTGGAGCCCAAGACGGCGTCACCACCAGAGCCTTTTGCAGGCGAAGACCACTTTTCAGGATAGCTTGTACTAGTTGTCCCCCTTCAAATTTGCCCGCCATTGTTGGCTCCCTTCCCGCTCAATATTTGGGGAGAGGACCAGGGCCTATATAAGTAGAGCTAGCCACCATAGTAGGGGCATCGAGCAGTTCACCTGGCTCTCACCCGCTAAGTCACCAAGCACAAGGACACCTCAACCTCAGGAGGCTGTTCTTTCCCTTGTACTGTTCTTCATCCGCCCAAGAGGCAGTCCACCACCACCACACTGAAGTAGGGTATTACACCACAACGGTGGCCTGAACCAGTATAAATCTCATGTCTCTCTGTGTTGCGAGTGCATCGAGTTCGTCCGCGAGATCTTAGCAAGCTAGGGCGTAGATCGGTAGGAGGGAAAGGCTTCGCGCGCACCCTAGTGTTCGAACCTTAAGGGTTTGCCAGAACCCCACATCCGACATTTGGCGCGCCACATAGGGGTGCACTGGAGCTTCTTCCTCGACAATCGACTCGCCAACGCTCCACGGTCAAGATGTCCAGCGACCCAAGAGCTGACTCCGGCAGCTGGGCGGCCTGGCTGGCCCGGGCGACAACGCCTGCTCATGAAGACCTCGACCCCGCGCCCCAAGCGGCGCAGGCATCATCCAACGCTGCGGGGCACGGGCGGCGCGGCCAGGCGTCGTCCTCCCTCACTCCACGATAGGTACGAGCCGCTACAAAGGCAGCAAGCCACGCCGCGGCAACGGTGCCGCACTCGCGGCGAGAGCAGGCAAACATGCGGGCAGCACTCACCGTGGCAAGGGAGCTGCTGTGGTGCCGGCTGATGGAGAGCGTCCGGGATGCGCTGCTGGAACGCGTTGCTGAGCTGCTGGACGCGGCGGCCTCGGGAGCGCCGCCGTTCTGCTATCGACTCCCTTCTCAGGCCGTTACGGGGTCTCTTGGCGGGCCTCGCCGCAACCACGCCCCATCGGGCACGCATGGGGGCTTCGTCAACACCAGCGCGGCCGGCGGCGCCGGGGGCTCCGCCGCCCCCATACCACCCGCGACAAGCACGGGCACAAGCGTCGCCCCCCATGGCCCTGGCGAGATGCCACGCTACTATCCTCAGGACGCCACGCTGGGCCGGGCAACATGGAGTGTGGGGCACTACGGCGAGGTGTTCGAGGTAACAGCCCCGGAAGCCTATGTGCCCCGCATGACCGACTGGGAGTACACACCGGAGGACGACCCCAGCTCGTTCGTTGGAGACGATTGGGAAGAAGGGGCGCTAGGAGTCGAAGCCTTCCAGGAGCCGTCGGGGAACCGCCACGATCGCGTGTGCAACGACCACTACAGGGTACCCCTAATCCCTCAGGAGAAAGCTTAAGCTAACCATGAGTCGCAGGAGGAACAGATCACCACAACGGCTGGCGGCCCCAGCTCGGCGGCATCCCTGCCAGCGGGGGGATCACGTTGGGGCTGCAGGAGAGGGGTCAGGAGCCAGGCCCCTCCCCACGGCATGCGAAGCCAGGGGACACCCGGAGGTAGGCCCTCTGCTGGGGAGGCTTCGACGACCCATCCCCCGGCAGAGGACCTGTGGTCGCTGAGGGCACCGCTGGCGTCCTCTTTCCCCCCTTTGTGTCGTCCAGGTCGCCGGTCGACTCAAAGGTGGTCGAGGGTGGCGCAAGGCGGGGCCCTCGTTTGGCGATATGAAGCAAGGCCGGTACCTGTGAAGAAGGCCCAGTGCCTATGAAGCTCGCCGCCCGTGACACTCTCACGTAATAATGAGTTGGGGCTGTACACGCCCCGGAATCTCAGGGATGCCGGCCTCAGGCCCTGGGGCTCCTTCCCACGCCTAGTGGTAGCACTTAGCTCCGCGCTGGTGAGAAGACTTGAAGACCAGAAGACTAGACTAGGTGCCGGACGCGGCAATTTGCTTTGGATCTCTCTTTCTGTAGCTTTGCTTTCTGGATCTGGATTTAAGTTGAAGCCAAGTTTTTGTCGATGTGCGCGGGGGGTGCCTCTTTTCGTTCAAACAGTTTCTTGCTTTTTGGATTTCGTTCAGTCTGGGTCTCATGCCCGTCGCCTTCCCCTCATGAGCCCCTCGTGAGCGGGACTGCGCGAAGCACACGCGCGCCGACCGCGCGCTAATGCTGCAACTGGCGCTCGCCTCTTGTGGGGCCCCTTCTGACAGGTCGACAAGCTCCGTAGGATTCTCGGAAACTCGTAGCCTCGTGACCCAGCTCGAGGCTGGTGCTGACTAAGGTAAACCACGACAAGGAACTCGCCCCCGGACTCATGAGTCCACGAGGGAACAGATTCAATACCGCATAAGAAAGTGAAGGCCGCAACCTGCTTACATGAGGGGCTCCCCCTCTTAAAATGCTCTTACAAGTTTTCCAAGGGCCACACCCGAGTTTTTGCCTGCAGGGTAAAACGACAGGGGGGCATGGGATCAACCAGATATGTCACTCGCTACATCGCCCTCAGACGCGTCACTTGCGTCGTCATCGTCTTCTTCGGCACCATCACCGCCTTCGGCGACGCCTCCGTCGCCATCATCAACCACGTCGCCTTCATCTGCGGCGACCACCCCCACGTTGTCATCAGTGGCAAAGGCTCTGACCAGCGCATCCACGTTGTCCTCCACCAACCGCGCCAGTTCGCCCCGGACGGCCTGCGGTACATGGGCAATGGCGGCGTCGAAGTCGAAGTCGGGGAAAGTGTTCCTGAGGTGGCTGAAGACGCGGGAGAACGCGCACCCGAGCAGGTCCCGACTTCTCTCCTCCACGAGCTGGCGAGCCCTGTCGGACCGAGCTTCCAGGCGCGTCACCACGTTGGAGAAGAAGGTCAAGTGGTTGGCATAGTCATTCGAGTGGGGGGCAGGAGCATTCTCGTCACATATGTAGCCCAGGGCGGTGTTGGCCCTGTTCCAGAGATCTTGAAGCATAGGAGCATGCTCGCGCTCCAGCGTCTGACGTTGGAGCACTTCCTCCTTGTTTTGCCGTGCGACGGCCTCGGCGTCATCAACCCGCTTCCGGAGGGAAAGTAGCTCGGTGCGGGTGGAGGCCAAGTTCGCCTGCGCCGTGACCAGGGCGGCAGCCATGGCCTCCGCACGCCTCTCAGCCTCGTCCAACCTGGGCCTGAGGGCAGCAGCCCTGCCCGCACCCTCCGTACCTGCAAGCTTCAGCTTCAAGTCATACCTTCCCTCCAGTTCTGCGCGAACCTCGGCCACCTGGCGGTCCACCTCCTCTTGGACCCTGGCCTCACGAACCCCGACGGCATCTTCTGCTTGGGTGACATGGCGCTCCCTCATCTCCAATTGTTCAAGCTCGACGCTGCGCTCCACGGCCTCCAGCGCCAACGCCTCCGCGCGCTTCTGGACCTCTTCCTCCTCGACAAGCGTCCCCCTCAGCGACGCAAGGGTGGCTCTGCGCGCCTCCACCTGCTGCTCTAGGGACGCGCTCCAGGCATGGAGCTCCCACGCGCGCTTCTCCGCGGCCTCGCGACGGTGGTCGGCCTCATGAGCCTCCTCCAAGGCTCGGGAGCAAGCCTCGCGGGAAACCTTAAGAGACGCCTCGGCCTTCGCATTGTCAAGATCACGCTTGTAGCGGCCAAGGTTGATAGCCACCCTCAGCTTGCGCCGCTCCTCTGCCAATCGGAGACCCTCAGCCTCAAGGCGCGAGTCGACACCCGCGAGCTCTTCACCAAGTCGGCATTGCGCCCATTGCCTCCTGGAAGAGCTTATGACGAACTACACTCCGGCCACGCTCGAGCTCGAACGCTCGGTTCACCTTGTCCTCCGCCTCGGGGGCTGCGGGCGGGGCGCCAAGCGGCGCACCATCTCTTGGCAGGGGGCTGGGGGCTAGCGCTGCACCTGACGTCAACCAGTCCTCGCGAGGAGCACGAGCCAATCGGAGCTCGCTGCCTGAAGAGGAACCGAAGGCCGGAGCCAACCGGCTACTGTCCCTGACCAAAGGAGGGATCTTGGGCACGCCCGCCAAGCTCCACACCAAACCGTGGGGGAGGGGCAATAAAGCCGCAGGCTCAGCGCGCCCCGAAGGCAGAAACGCTCCCTCAAATGACCCTGCTCCAGGAGCGGCAGGCAGACCAGGAACGCTTGAGGACGATGGGGGAGTCGAGGAAGGGGGAGGCTGCACCTCAGGAGACGTAACAGCTTCAACGGGAGGAGCCCTGAAGGATCGACGTCTGGATAAGAAGACCGCACGCAAGAAGCCACGACAATAAGATACTTATGCGTCAATGGCGATGTACTTCCGTCGCTTCAACGGCCCGAAGTTATTGCTGCCGCTAGGGGATCCTTTCCTCTTGCGGAGCTCCTCGAAGTCCGCGCAGAGACGACCGAAGCGCTGGACGTGACGGCCGGCACGCAGCGGGGCCGAAGAAGAGCTGGGGACGACAGCTTCAGAGGTGCCCGGTTGCGGCAAACAGCCGGGCGCCATCTCACCAGAACCTCCCGAGGCTCCTGGAGCCTTGGCCTCTGGAGCCGCATGCCGCGCCTCCTCTGTGACCGACGCCTCAGGAGAGGGTTCACAAGCCCTCGAGGACGACGCCCCAGGATCACCACTCAGCATATGCTCCATAGCGCTCGAGCCACCGGCCCCCGTCGGAGCTCGCCCTCCTGCACCTTCACCTGGGGCGAGCTCGGCACCGGCAGCGAGGAAGGGAATCGCGTCGACGGGGTTCTCACGGGACCCCACCAGGCCGAGTGGGCGCAGCCCCACTCATCGAAGAGAGGCATGCTCTCTACAAATTCATTCTTGTTCTTGCAGCGGTACAGCAGGCAATTCTTCCCAGGCAGTTCGGCCGGCAAAGGGACGCCCGTCAGGACCTTGAGCACTGTTTGCCGCGTCCCAAGAGGGAGCCCAGTCTCCTGAAACCTCATATGGTCCTGACTCTTGAGCAAGGTCCACATCGGGCGGGAGTGGCGCTGAAGCGGAGCAACCCGGCGTTTGACAAATTCCTTCACCACCATAGGCGCGGTCACACCTCGCTCCTTCAGCTTCCCCAACCTAAACCAGACGAGAGTGAGTCGGGGGCTCGTGAGCTTCTGATGGCCCCAGCCGGAGTTTGAACAGCAGGTCCCGCCGGAGCTTGGAGCAGGGGGTTGAGCACACCGGCGTCAACAAACACCCTCCGTGTACGGAACTCGCTCGTGGATGAAGGAAGTTCGAAGTCAATCCCCGTGCCCGCAGTCGCGGCCACGGCCTGGAAGCTCGCGCACCCCGAGCTTTGCTGAGGGTCGATCAGATGCAATGAGAAGAAATGGCGGAAGAGGGCCACAGAAGGAGCGACGCCCACCATGGCTTCGCACATGAAGGCGAAGACGGCGAGAAGAGTCACTGATTGAGGGTCAAGGTGCAACATGTGGATCTGATAGTGCTCCAGCACCGCGTTGAAGAAGGCGGAGAAGGGAGGAATCAGGCCAGCCCAGAGGGCATCTATGAAGATTGGGATCTCAGTGGCCGCCCGCGCCAGGCGAGTGCGAGACGCAGACCAAGCCACCGTCTCTCCGCACTCGTTGAAGCTGGAAGCGAGCATCGGACGCACCGTGTCCATGGCCTTGTCGTTGAGCACTCGGGATCGACCTAGCGCCGGCTCGACGGCCGAAGGAGCGCTTAGAGACAAGGGCTTATTTCCCTTATCTGCTAGTTTCGGCGGCATGGCAGCGAAGCGGGTGGAGGGCAGGTCAGATTGGAGAAGAGAAGCAAAGTTTCGAGGAAGCGGGGAGATTGGGGAAGCGAGGCGCAGACAACGGAGGTGAAACTGTGTAGGTTGCGGGGGCCGCATCGCTAGGTGGATTCAAAGGCTTTGTGGGGAAGCGGAGACGCCCACGTCCAATCAACCGCCACGCGGCAACCGAGGCCGCAGGCTTTTGGGGACCGCGGTGCTCCGTACTTGACCCTTAGCTTTGCCGCGAAGCCAAGCCCAAGCGCACCTTGGGCTCGGGGGCTACTGTCGGCGTTCTGGGAATGGGGGTCCCCAGACGTGCCTGCCTGCGGCCCACGGCGTGGCTAAGCTAGCAGGCCGTACGGCCCATCTTCATCAACAAGGCATCCAAGACCCTCGCGAGGGGCCAAGCCTCGCGAGGGAGACGACGCAAGACCTCCTCAGGAGTAGCCTAGTAAGGCAGGCTCACGAGGAGCGGAGATATCAAGGTGGGGCAAACCTCACGAGGCTCTCATGACGTGAGCCATGACGATCGGCGCCAGGCGGGCGCCAGTGCGCAGCGTCCTTGTTTCCTCTTTGGTGCTAAGGAAGAAGGCGCAGGCGAGGAGTACCGAGGCATCAGGCAAAGGTTGCCATATCGGTGCAATGAGACCTAGGCCAGAAGGACGGCAAGACGGAGGTCATCATGGAGCCCAAGACGGCGTCACCCCCAGAGCCTTTTGCACGCGAAGACCACCTTTGTCAGGATAGCTTGTACTAGCTGTCTCCCTTCAAATTTGCCCGCCGTTGTTGGCTCCCTTCCCGCTCACTATTTGGGGAGAGGACCAGGGCCTATATAAGTAGATCTAGCCACCACAGTAGGGGCATCGAGTAGTTTACCCAGCTCTCACCCGCTAAGTCACCAAGCACAAGGACACCTCAACCTCAGGAGGCTGTTCTTTCCCTTGTACTGTTCTTCATCCGCCCAAGAGGCAATCCACCACCACCACAATGGAGTAGGGTATTACACCACAACGGTGGCCCGAACCAGTATAAATCTCATGTCTCTCTGTGTTGCGAGTGCGTCGAGTTCGTCCGCAAGATCTTAGCGAGCGAGGGCGTAGATCGGTAGGAGGGAAAGGCTTCGCGTGCACCCCAGTGTTTGAACCTTAAGGGTTTGCCGGAACCCCACATCCGACAGTAATAGTTCATCCTCAGCCCTCGAGGAAATCCACAACCACACTGGAGTAGGGTATTACACCACGCGGTGGCCGAAACCAGTATAAACCTTTGTGTCTCGTGTTCTTCGAGTTCATCGAGCTAGGCCGTAGAATCGTGGGTAGGCAGGCTGGGGAGAAAGAGCCCTTCATGCGCACCCCAGAGTTCGAACCTCTCAAGGGTTTGCGGAACCCCGAATCCGACATTTGCTGCGCCAGGTCGGGGTGCGTCGAAGATTCGCCTCATCGCCTGCTCTGTCTCTCCGTCCGGCTCCCATGGCAGGCGCCACTCCTCCTACTGGATCACGGGCACGCACGGAAGCGCCATGGGCCTCCGGGCCTTCACCCCCGCCTTGCAGCAAGTGCGGTACCACACAAGTTCAAGCCGGAGATGACGCCTCGCTATGACGGCGTGGCGGATCCAGCGGCCTTCCTGCTGGCGTACGAGGAGGCCATTCTAGAAGTCGGAGGCAATGACAAGGTCATGGCCAACTGGTTCCCCATGGCCCTCACCGGCGTGCCACACGCTTGGCTACTCAACCTGCCAGGATCTTCCGTGACCTCCTCGGAGGAGCTGCACGACCTTTTCATTACGCGCTTCGCAGCACCGGCACCCCTCGCCGTGGCGGCCCTCCTTGGTGGCTCGCAGGCACCGCCCTCGGACTACCACGTCAAGCAGTTCTTCCGCCAAATGGGCGTCGGCTCTGTGCAGCAGGGGGCACTCCAGGATGAGCGACGCACAAGGCCGACCTCACGTTCGACTCAGGGCACCACCCAGTGACCACCGCTGGCTCAGGCGCACTCCCGATGCTCTACACGCCCACCATTTGCAACCTAGCAGTGACCAAGACCCTCATTGACGGTGGGGCCGGCCTCAACGTGCTCTCCGTGGAAGCTTTTGGCTTGCTTCACATAGCGTACGGCTGGCTCAGTACCGCCAAGCCCTTCTCCGAAGTTGGCAGCGGTTCTACCAGCCCTCTGGGCAGATCTGCCTCCCGGTCACCTTCGGTACCCGTGACAACTACCGCCCCAAGCTTATCGACTTCGACATCGCTCGCATCAGCCTCCCGTACAACGCCATCCTCGGGTATCCTGCCATGGCTCAGTTCATGGCAGCGACCCAACCGGGCTACAACCTCATGAAGATGCCGGGAAGTAGCGGCGTCCTCACCATGGCTGGAAACACCAAAGAGGCCCTGACGGCCCTCAAGCTCGCCTTCAGGGCCGCAGCGACAGCACGCCCGGCCGACGGAGCCGCCCCCAGGGATAAGGGGGTTGCGCCAGTGAAAAAGAAACATCTGTTCACTCAAGATCGGGCCAAGACGAAGCAGGTGCCGGTAGACGAGGACGGGGCCTCGGGGGCCACCTTCACCATAGGTGCCAACCTCGCCCCAGACCATGAGAAGGAGTTGGTGAATTTCCTATGTGCGAACAAGGAGGTATTCGCCTGGGAGCCCAAGCAGTTGGTTGGTGTCCCAAGGGGAGTGATCGAGCATCACCTGAGGGTATGCCCTAACGTGCGCCCGGTGAAGCGGAAGGCATGACGATAGTCCACGGAGAAGCAATCCTTCATCGTCCAGTAGACCCGCAAGCTACAAGAAGCAAGTGTAATCCGTGAGGTGCGGTACCCGGAGTGGTCGGCAAACCCAGTCATCATGCCCAAGAAAGGCGGGAAGGAATGCATGTGCGTCGACTTCACCAACCTCAACAAAGCCTGCCCTCAAGACCGGTTCCCACTTCCGCGCATCAACCAGATCGTCGACTCCACCGCCGAGTGTGGCCCGCTATGCTTCCTAGATGCCTGCTCGGGCTACCACCATATCAAGATGGTGGTGCAGGACGTCGAGAAGACGGCCTTCTTGACCCCGTGAGGGGTGTACTGCTACACCTGCATGCCGTTTGGGTCGCACAATGCTGGGGCGACCTTCCAACGACTGATGCACATCGCTCTGGGTCAACAGCTCAGGAGGAACACTGAGGCCTATGTCGACGACATTGTGGTAAAATCTCGGGAGGCAAGGACCCTCATTCAGTACCTGGAGGAGACTTTTGCCAGCCTGTGCAAGGTGGACCTGCGGCTCAACCTGGAGAAGTGCGTGTTCGGCGTCCCCTCTGGCAAGCTGATGGGTTTCCTCGTGTTGCACAGGGGGATCCAGGTGAATCCGGAGAAGGTCAAGGCAATAGAAGAGATGATCCCGCCGCAAACTCTCAAGGAGATGCAAAAACTCGCGGGCTGCGTGACCTCGCTGGGGCGCTTTATCTCCAAGATGGGGGAGCGCGGCCTACCGTTCTTCAAGTTGATGAAGAAGAAGGGCCCGTTCGAGTGGACCCCGGAGTCCGACTTGGCATTTCAAGACTTCAAGAGATACCTGACCAGCCCACCGGTGATGGTAGCGCCTCGTCCCCTCGAGCCCCTGGTGCTTTACCTAGCCGCCACGCCTCATTCCGCCTGCGCAGCGCTGGTGGCCGTCCCAGAGGAGGCCAAGGTCCTCCCGCACAATGCCGCACCTCCAGTAGGGATTGTGTGGCACTGAGACGGCGCCCCTAAAGCCACAGCGGCACCAGTAGATGACCAGGCCCCATAAGACGGCGCTCCTGAGACTGCGGCGGCCTCAATGGGCAACCAAGATCCTGATGTCCCTCGGCCTCAGGAGGCGTCCCAACCTCAGGAGATCTTGGACCCCGCCAACACTCCTGTCCTCATCGAGCACCCGGTGTACTTCGTCAGCACGGTACTACGAGACGCGCGGGCGCGCTACCCCATGCCACAGAAGCTTCTGCTCATGCTCCTCGTAGCCTCGCGCAAGTTACGCCACTACTTTCAAGGCCACTCCATCAAGGTCGTCTCAGCTTACCCACTAGAGAGGGTACTCTGGAGCCCCAATGCTGCGGGGAGGGTCGCCGAATGGAACATCGAGCTGCAGGCATTCCAGCTAGAGTTCAGCACCACCAGGATCATCAAGGGGGCCGCACTCGCCGACTTCATGGCGGAGTGGACTGGCGCTCCAGGGCCCGAAGCAGGTGAGGATCGGTCTCTCTCGCCAGGAAGTGAAGCACCATACGGCTGGGTCATGTACTTCGATGGCATTTTCGCGCGCCAGGGCGCGGGGGCTGGCGCCGTGCTTATCTCGCCCACCCAGGACAAGCTCTACTACGCCGTGCAACTCTGCTTCCAGCGGAGCGAGAAGGTCTCCAATAACATCGCGGAATATGAAGGGTTGATCGCCGGCCTCAAGGCTGCAGCAGCCTTGGGGGTGAAGCGCCTCACCGTCAAGGGCGACTCGCAGCTCCTCGTCAACTTCTCCAACAAGGTGTACGAGCAGAAGGACAATCACATGGAGGCGTACCTCGCGGAGGTACGCAAAATGGAGAGGCAATTCTTGGGCCTGGAACTGCAGCATGTGCCCCGCGGCACAAACAAGGAAGCAGACGATATTGCCAACAGGGCGTCCAGGCGTCAGCCACAGGAACCCGGCGTCTTCGAGGAGCGGCTCTTCAAGCCTTAAGCGGCCCCTCCGGCTGCGGAGTTGGCACCGCCTCAGGAGGAGCTTCCCCCGCCACCAACCTCAGGGTCCCCCGCCTGCGACCCAACCTCAGGAGCGCGACTGCTCCTCGCGCTCGAGCCTTAGGAGGGGTGTTGGACCGAAGAATTCAAGGCGTACCTGCTACAAGGGACCCTGCCAGAGAAGGAGGAGGACGCGGAACGCGTGGCACGACAAGCTACAGCCTACTACATCCGGGACGGTGAGCTATATCGAAAATGACCGAACGATGTTTCCTTGCGATGCATCTCCAGGGAGTAGGGATGTGAACTGCTAGCCGACATAGACGGTGGAGATTGCGGGCATCACTCATCGTAGCACACCCTGGTGGGCAAGGCGTTCCGCAGCGGATTCTACTGGCCCACAACACTCAACGACACAACCGAACTCGTGAGATCCTGCGAGGCCTGCCAGTTCCATGCCAAGCAAATCCACAAGCCAGCTTAGGGCCTCCAGACTATCCCACTCTCGTGGCCATTTGTGGTCTGGGGGCTGGATATCCTGGGCCCGTTCCCTAGAGCGCCCGGGGGCTACCGCTACCTCTACGTCGCCATCGACAAGTTCACCAAGTGGGTGGAGGTGGAAGCCGTCCGCACCATCCCAGCCGGCTCCACAGTCTAGTTCATCAAGGGCCTAGTAAGTCGTTTCGGAGTCCCTAACCGCATCATCACCGACAACGGCTCGCAGTTCACTAGCAATCTCTTAAAACATATTGTGCTAATCTTGGAACCCAGATATGCTACGCCTCAGTGGCACACCCCAGAAGCAACGGCCAAGCTGAGCGTGCCAACACAGAGGTCTTGAGAGGCCTCAAGACAAGGACCTTCAAGAAGATGCTCGAGGCCTGTGGCAGGGGCTGGCACGACGAACTCTAGTCCGTGCTGTGATCCATCCGCACCATCGCCACCAAGCCCACAGGCGGGACCCCGTTCTTCCTCGTCTACGGAGCCGAAGCGGTTCTCCCTCACGAGGTCAGGCATCGCTCCATGTGGGTCTTGGAATTTAACGAGGCACGTCAGGATGCCATGCAGGGGATGGACCTCGCGCTGGGGGAGGAACGCCGCCGCCAAGCCTCGCTCCGAGCGGCAAGGTACCAACAGCCGCTACGACGGTACCACTGCCGCAGCGTCCGCTCCAGGACGCTCGAGGTGGGCGATCCCGTTCTGAGGCGGGTGCTCTCCAAGGAAGGGCTGCATAAGCTCTCACCCATCTGGGAGGGCCCGTTTAGGATTGCCCGCGTCTCTAGGCCTGGCGCCTTGTGCCTGGAGACGCAGGATGGGATCCCCATCCTGAACGCCTGGAACATCCAGCACCTTCGGAAGTTCTACCCATGAAGCCAGGCCCAGTGCCTGTGAAGGTCTCCACTCGTGACACTCTCACGTAATAATGAGTGGCGTTGTATACTCCCCAGAGTCTCCGAAGTGCCGCCCTCGGGCCTCGGGGGCTCCCTCCCACATCCTAGTGGCAACATTTAGCTCCAGGCTGGTGAGAAGACTAGACTAGGTGCCGGACGCGGCTGTTCATTTGCTTTCTGAAGTTGGTTTGCAACCTTTTAGTGAAATTTGGAGTTCTGGCGTTTCTCGATTGCTTGGTTGAGTCCCTTTTTCTCTACTTCTTTGCTCGCCTCTTTCTTTTGCGCCAGGGAGGACGACACTTGCCCGACGCTCTCCCTCGTGCACCTCACGCTGGGGCTGGGCAGGTGTGTGTGTGCACTGGGCTAGCCTAAACCACAGACACACCTCGCCAAAGCCCCGTCGCACCAGAGCTTCGGCTCCCTTGACCTTCGCGAGCCGCCCTCGATTGACCTCGTGATTGGCGCACCCTCCTGAGTCTGTGCCCCACGGGTACCGCGACGTGGTGCACTAGGCCATGACTAGCCCATGACTGAGGGCTCGCGCAAGGAAGGATAAGGCACCCGATGGATGTCCTAACAAATTTTGTAGCTTTGTGATGCCTCCCGAGGTCAACGGCCCCTGAGTCAGCAACAAGGAGGCATCACCAGGTGCCAGAAGGTGCGCTCTCACGAGACAGGAAACTACCCCGGGTGCATCAAGCTAAGTTATCCCTCTACGTCTACATGGACAATGAATGCCACAACACAACGCAGAAACAATAAACATAACATAGCGCCATGAAAATCATAGTTCATTACACGCCCTCGCAGGGCCACATACTTGTTTCCTGAAATGCAGGAAGAAAGGAAAGGACGAACAAAAGCGGCGCACACATCTGCAGTAGCTCACGAGGGTTGGCTCCCAGCACCCCCTCCCCCCGGACTCAGCCAGAGCCCTTCTCGCGCTTCACCGGAGCACGGCGACGGACGACCCGCCACCATCCTCAAAGCGAGCCCGACGGCATGCCGGCTGGTCGTAGCCACCGCTACTGGAGCTCCCGCTGGAGGAGGAGCCGCCACCGCTGAATGAGCCACGGCCGTCACCAAGAGCGAGCCCGCCCTCAGTGTCATCGCGGCCATCGTCATGGCCAAGCTCGTCGTCGCCACCGTTGTCGTCCGGGCAGCACCCTGCGCGGCGACCATCTTCCCCAAACACCCTCATGAAGAGGGTCGTGGCGCCATCGTACTTGAAATGGAGGGTACACCGCCTGCTCAAGGCGCGCGCGCGGGCAAACGTCTGCCAGCCGCGGGCCAGGGCCACGTTGCCCGCGACAGAGACCTCCACCGTGACCCACGAGGCCTTGCTGCAGCAACCATCGGCCTCCAGCCAAAGGCCGTCAAGACCCCTGGCCGGCAGTTTGTCTGCAAAGGAGTGCAGAAGCTGGAGCCAGGTGCCAGCCAGATTCTCCAACCACACGACAAACTCTGGGAGCACCTCCGCTGAATGGAAGCGCGGCCGAGGAGGCCGGGCGTCCACGGCACGCCTCCCCTCGGCGCAAGGGCGGCCCCGTCTGGAGAGACCCTCACCGTGGGACGAAACACCGCTGCAGCCACCGAGGATGATGCTGGTCCCCGAAGTAGTATGACCGCGCCCCCGAGGAGCCATAGTTGGGGTCACAACATGCTTACGGGGACGGCCTTGCCCCCTCTTGGGCGAAGGCGAGCCGGAACCTTCCTGAGGAGCCTTCCCCTTCTCCGCGGCCGAGAACCTCTTCGTTGGCACCATAGGAAGGCAGCAAGGCGGCGAGGCGAGGAGGAAGAAAAAGGAGCAGGCAGCGAGAAGAAGGAGATGAGCAATGGGGGCTCCACCCCTCTCCTCATTTATAGCCAGGAGGAGGCCAACCGTCGATCTCCACGAGCACACGCAATGATGATTTTCTTCTGCATGCAGCAGGGTCTCATCAAGTCGAGGACGGTTGCCAAGGCAGCATGGTGAAGCGGAGGCACCCACGTCCCATCAAACGCCACACGTCAATCAAGGCCGCAGGCGGTTGGGGCCCGCGGTGCTCCGCACTTGCCCTTTGGCTTCACCTCGAACCCAAGTCCGAGCGCGCCTTGGGCCTGGGGGCTACTATTGGCGTACTGGGAATAGGGGTGCCCAGACATGCCTGCCTGCGGCCCATGGCGTGGCTCCGCCAACAGCCCGGTACGGCCTAGCTTTGGCAGCAACTACTCAAGACCCTCGCGAGGGGCCAAGCGTCACGAGGCCGACGACACCAAGACCTCCCTGGGGGCGGCCTAGCTAGGCTGGCTCCCGAGGAGCGGAGATATCTATGCAGGGGGCACCTCGCAAGGTTCACATGACGTGAGCCGGGACGACAGAGGCCAGGCGGGTGCCAGCGGGCGTAGTGCGCCAGTTTCCTCTTTGGTGCTAAAGAGGCAAGCGCAGGCGAGGAGTCCCGGGGCATCAGGCAAAGGTTTCCATATCGGTGCAACAAGACCAAGACCAGCAGGACGGCAGGACGGAGGTCACAGCAGAGCCCACAGCAGCATCACCACCAGAGCCTTTGGCAGGCGAAGACCAACTTTTGTCAGGATAGCTTGTACTAGTTGTCCCCCTTCAAAATTGGCCGTTGTGGGATCCCTTCCCGCCTAACATTTGGGAAGAGGACCAAGGCCTCTATAAATAGGACCTAGCCACCACCATAGTAGAGGACGGATCATTCAGACCACCCTCACACTCACCAGCTCATCGAGCTTAAGAACACCTCTCCTCCGGAGGTTGTTCCTCCACTGTACTAGTTCATCCTCAGCCCTCGAGGCAATCCACCACCACACTGGAGTATGGTATTACACCACATGGTGGCCCAAGGCCCAAACCAGTATAAACCTCTGTGTCTCGTGTTCTTCGGGTTCATCGAGCTAGGTTGTGGAATCGTGGGTAGGTAGGCTGGGGAGAAAGAGTCCTTCATGCGCACCCCAGAGTTCGAACGTCTCAAGGGTCTGCGGAACCCCGAATCCGACAGCATCCAAGCTTTTGCGATAGTGATGGCAGAGCTCATGGGTGTTGATGAGGTCGAGAGGGCTGGAGTTCCATAGGGGGCGCCACCGCCAGGAAAGGACGGTTGTTCGTGCCCCATATTTGATTAGGAGGAGGTATATGATGGCTGTAAACATATCATCGGGGAGGTTGCTGATGAAGTCTAGGCCTGCTAGAGTCGCTTGCGATTCTTGCTTGCCCCGCCTCCGCTTGTTGGCAGCACTGTTCTCCATCCGGGGTCTCCTTGTCAGCGGCGCTTTCTGATAGAAGTGGGAGTACAGGGAATATTTAGTTAAAATAGGGCAATAGAAAAGTGTATTGGTAACTATAAGTTATTAGGTAGGAATATAGTAAGAAAATGGAATAACAATTGGTTGCTTAAATACTACACAATTCATTTGATATTGCTGGGTAAGTCAACATGCAGATACTTGAAAAGAAAACTTACTTTGAACAAAGTCTCGACGGATGATATCGTCGAGGAAGTTAGCATATATCTCATGACCAGACTATTTAATGTGCAGTGCAATTTTAGTGCCAGCTTTCAGTACATAAAACTTAGAAATTTCTTTCCAAAGGCCAGTGCCAAAATAGGAGTCACCATGTTCAGCAAGTCTTAGAGTAGCAACGATTGTAAATCCATGGTTAGTGTTCAGTATGACATCCCTGCAGTCTTGATTTATGTAAAGGGAAAGATTGTGCACTACAGATTCGGTTGCATAGCAAGGGACGCGCTGCAGAAAATAATAGGATTGTTAAAGAAAATAGGGTAACATGCAAATATGGGCCCAAATTGAAAGAACTGTACAGTAGTTGAAATCGAAGGACAAAAATCTATAATTAAATAGATAGGGTAAACATGACGTCATGGAAATATGAGAGTAATCGAAAGAACAATACATCATTAATTTTCCAAATATAGAAAGAAGAGGGAAAAATCCCCTTTGACGTATGTGGTGCATGTGGAACCTTTTATCCAAATGTAGCAATATTTAGAATATGTTCAGGAAAGTAGGCCATGCCAACCAATTTAGGGTGAGACTGAACATACCGCACTCATCCTCAAGTCATCTGGTACGGTGAGATGGAATGTCTGGCGGAGGCCGCAGAGTCCTGATGTGTCCGCGCAATGTACACTCTATGAATGAAAGAAAACCCTCAAATCAGATCGAATAAAAATGAATTCATGGCGATTTCAGCCAGGTGATTAAAGGAGGCAGATGAACTAGGATAAGAGATGCGATAATATCTCATTAAATTAGTTACCTTGTTGTCCATGAGAAAGAACCCTCAGTATGGCAGATTACCCAACCGAGCGGAGCTGGGTCGACCGCGAGCAGCGTCGAGAAAGTCGATGGCGATAGGGTTACCTTTTCCTTTTTCTTTTCTGAATTGGGTGGTGAGGGTTTTCCGTCCCACAAAGAATTTCAGAGACAATGGTTTCCTAGAGCAAACCGTGTGTGATTGATGCAATAGGCAAAATGAAAGTCATTGCACACGGTTCCAATTTTTGGAACCGTGTGTGATTGACGTACGTACTACCTCCGTCCTGGTTTATTGGTCCCCATTGTAATTTGTACCAAATTTTGACGAAATATTTTACTAAGAAATGTTTATGCATGTCACCAAAAATTATATCATTGAACACTATGTTCAAATACGCATCCAATGATATAATTTTTGCTGATCTTCTCTAACATTTTGTCAGTTAAATCTTTGGTCAAAATTTAACACAAATTACAAAGGGGACCAATAAACAAGGACGGAGGTAGATTGCATCAACCGAACTGATTGCATCCATATCCCACAGTTAGACATAAGTAAACATAGATTAATCATACTCAGACATAGATAATAAGCATACACGTACACAAGCATAGTTCAACCATAAGTACATAGTTCAACCGTCATTAAGCATGCTCAAGCGTACATAGTTCGATCCCACATCTCATCTCACATACCGGCATGATCCTGAAGCTTCTCCAGGTACTCGGCGTACGCGCCGTGCGCCACCCTGCGAGAATACTTCTGCTTGAAGGAGCCAACGGCCCGTCCTCTTGGATGCTCCAAAACACTTTGATACGCGTCATGAAGCTTGTGGTTGCAAAATGGGCATCGATAGCCACTGTCCCAGGTCCTAACACGCCTATTATGCATTCCCGCATAACACTCCCTCAGGATTTGCCTCTTGTACCTCCTCCGGACATCTTCATCCTCGCTGTCCACATTGTCAGGCAGCACCTATACAAATAGTAAAAAAATGTGGCATCAAATTAATGTTTACAAACTAATCTCTAGCGAACATTTGGCAGTTGCCAAAATTTGGCATCAATTGAATGATTACATGCCGTGAAGTAGGATTAGGAATTTATGGCTATTTATTTATACATTTCCAGAGATTATGGTTCAATTTTTAAGCACGGTCATCTATGTACAGACCAATCTTGAGGAAAATAATGGCACGAACATATGTAGGTCATTCAAAATCAATTGTCAAGTCCTGGCTAGGAATTATTAGCACGAACACTAACCCTAGTCGGATTACTAGCATAAATCATTTGCATAGATGAAACAACTAATCACTTATCACTTGTACCATTCAAACAATCAATACACTACACGGATCTAACGAAACTTACTTAGATTATATGGATTGGGAGAACATAACCATAGGATTTCTATTCCAAAAAGGGGGAGGCAGGAGTAACCATAGAAACCCTAGGATCTAACCTGTTGTCCGTCTTCGTCAGAGTCGTCGCCGGAGTCTTCACCGGGGTCGTCGCCCGAGCCGTCACCAGAGTCGGTGTGGAACTCCACCTCCGGCAGTGGAAGCTCGACGCCGTCGATGACGTCAGGGTGCAGCGATAACTCGCCGACAGTGATGGCAACCTCTGTCTCCATCTCAATCCCGTGCTCCGGTGCTTCAACAGCCCCGGCATCGCCACTCCCTCCGATGGGGCGCTTTGGCGGCGTCCTCATACACCGACGGCTTTGAGGACTGAGAGCGGCGTCGAGGATTCAAGGGGAGAGATGGGATTGTGTGTGCGGCGAGGATGGGGGGTGCGGCCGCTCGTGCGCACCATTAATATGGAGTAGTGGGAGAGAGGCAGGCGGCGGTCAAACCGCTGGCTAACCTCCCGGTGAGCCTGCGCACCAGACTACTGGCATGCCTACCGTCATTTCACACAGCTACTCGCATGCCTCCCGATGACACTGTGCAGCAAGCACGCCTCCGTCAATTCACACACATGCACGCACGCCTCCCGGTCTGCCTACACGGTGGATTGCTCGCATGCGTCCCGTCAACTCACGCCTGCTCGCACGGCACACGGGTCGCGTGGCGACACATATGTTGTTTTCTATTTGGATGATTAATGCTGCCGCTTTATTGCTTAACTGAAGCATGGCACGTATCCATTGTTGGTCTAACGCTCATGGTTCAAATAAGTAATCCGTTTGGGATATTGGTTCCCAATTATTAATAATCTCTCGTTTGTAATTAGATAAAGATTACATCAAAACTGGTCTCAAATTTGACAGAAAAAAGTAGAATGCCACTTTGTATTGGTGTCGATATGACAAGATGATAAGTTTCATGAACTTCAAATAAGTTTTGGATGTATGACAATTTAAAAATCAAGATTCTCAATGTTTGAAATTTCTTGCACGGGGAGTAACCATGCACCCAGTGAGACACATGTGTTTTTGCAATCCATTTAGGTGCACTGTCACGTGTGCATGTAGCTCAAATTTTATCTTTGCACATTATACCCGTAGAAAATCAATCAATTAATGTACTAAAACGTCTTAATGATCTTTTTTTCAAAATTAAAACACCCCTCCTTTGGTGACATATGTTCACCGCGGGATAATTTAACATGCATCATAGTTGCGGTGGATTCGCGGTGTGTGTGTGGGTGTGTGCGTCTGGGGGGTGGCAGGTGGCTCGCAGTACACTACGAGTTGTGAGCCACCGTGTGGGTTGGCCGATTTGTTAGCCAGGTGCCACATCAGAGTCGTGAATTCGTTATTTAAAAAATTACACAACCCTTTCATACATACATGTTTTGGCCACATGCAGTCGATGGTTGTCCTACACGACACTCGATACTCGCGTGTGACGCTTTCTGTGGGCCCGCGAGGTCGTCGTCCATCACTTTGACGAACAGCCGACAGTGAGGTTAATTTGACTAGCAAGGTAGAATCTTTTTGTTTGTGTTATGGTGGTATATAGTATTGTAGGATCGAAAGTACGTCTAGAGGGGGCGTGATTAGACTACTTGACCAAATAAAAATCTATCATTTTCCCAATTTTAATTCTTGGCAGATTTTAACAACTTAGCACAAGTCAAGCAATCAACCTACACATGCAATTTTAAGAGTATAGCAGCGGAATGTAAATCATTGCATATGAAGGTAAAGGGAGGGGTTTGGAAAGGCAAACGCAATGTAGACACGGAGATTTTTGGCGTGGTTCCGATAGGTGGTGCTATCATACATCCACGTTGATAGAGACTTCAACCCACGAAGGGTAATAGTTGCGCGAGTCCACGGAGGGCTCCACCCACGAAGGGTCCACGAAGAAGCAACCTTGTCTATCCCACCATGGCCATCACCCACGAAGGAGTTGCCTCACTTGGGTAGATCTTCACGAAGTAGGCGATCTCCATGCCCTTTACAAACTCCTTGGTTCAACTCCACAATCTTGACGGAGGCTCCCAAGTGACACCTAACCAATCTAGGAGACACCACTCTCCAAAAGGTAATAGATGGTTTGTTGATGATGAACTCCTTGCTCTTGTGCTTCAAATGATAGTCTCCCCAACACTCAACTCACAGATTTTGCTATGGTGGAAAGATGATTTGAGTGGAAAGCAACTTGGGGAAGTCTAGAGATGAAGATTCTTGTCATTGGATTGCAATGTCTTGGTCTCAACACATGAGTAGGTGGTTCTCTCTCAGAAAATGAATGATGGAAGTATAGGCACGTTCTGATGGCTCTCTCACAAATGGAGAGGAGGGTGGAGGGGTATATATAGCCTCCACACAAAATCTAACCGTTACACACAAATGAGCCAACTCGGCCAGACCGAATGTAAGAACTCGGTGAGAACGACTCAGTTCAAAATGTGAATGTTAGGCTTTTTAGTGGGACCGACATGATCAACTCGATGGGACCGATGAGATAGGGTTAGGGCAAAACTTGATCTCGGTTTGACCGATTACTTCAACTCAGTGAGACCAATTTCTGTAATAGGTTAACAGAGAGTTGGTCAGGAAAACTCGGTGGGACCGATCGCTCCTTTCGGTGAGACCGAAACGTTACGAAAGGGAAACAGAGAGTTTGCACAGCGAACTCGGTGGGACTGATCGCTCATTTCGGTGTGACCGAAACGTTACGCAGGGAAACATAGAGTTTGCAATCCCATCTCGGTGAGACCGAGATCCCTATCGGTGAGACCAAAATGATTAGGGTTTTTGGCTATGGCTATGTCAAGTGAACTCGGTGGCGCCGGATGAATCAAATCGGTGGGGCCGAGTTTCACTTTAGGTTTAGGACAAATTTGGATTTGAGAAGATGGTTGAGGGATTTGGAGCATATCACTAAGCATTTTGAGAAAGTAGATCATTAAGCAACACTTAGTATTGTCTTTTCCGATGGACTCAATGTGATCTTGGATCACTAAAATAGAAATGAAGAGTCTTGAGCTTTTGCCAATATTTTCCCTTAGCATTTTGAGGGGTCCACATCTCTAGTCCATGCCATGCCAATCATTGAACTTTCTGAAATAATAAACTTGAAAGGATGTTAGTTCAATGAGCTATATGTTGTTGTGAATTAATTACCAAAACCACTTTCAATCTCCCCCTTTTTGGTAATTGATGACAACATATAGATCAAAGCTTCGACAAATGATAATACGAAAGAAATATATCGTCGCTTTGAGAAGTATTGGATAAGCAAGAGGTCCCCCTAAATTTGTGCATTATTTAAAATTTGCTTTTGCATGCAAATGCACAATCGATTAGGATCATGGGTTACTCTTCCATGTCACATACATCTTGGTGGAGCGCTCAAAATGATAGAATATAAATAGCATGCACTCATCACCAAGACAAATATGATTGATCATACATAAGTAATAGGATAGCATCATTCAAGCACACCACTACAAAAGAAAGACACATCCGTGACACTTTGGGTCGAAAGAATTTTTTTGTCATGCTTATGACACTTCTATGACGATAATTGTGAGAAAACCCAGTATCATCATAGATGTGGTGGGCTCCTACTTCTATGACAAAAAATATGACATAAAATAGGCTTTCGGTCCTGGGCGGGCCGGAGAGGCAGCTGCATGACATTCTTTGGGCCGTCCATGACGGAAAAAACCATGGTAGAAGCGAGGGCGAGGAAAATATCGGGGAGTTCCCGGTTACGATGGGTGGTCGGGGGCCGAGCGATGCGCGTTTCTTTCGTACACGTACACGCGTGGGTGTGAGGCCTTGGGCTCTAACTAAACCCGAGCGAGGCGTTCGCCTACTGAACCCGAGCGATTGCACTGCAGGCTACACGTTACTGAACCCGAGCGATCGATCGATCTGGCTGTTAACTAAACCTGATCGAGGGATTCCTTCACTACTGCTGCTAACTGAAGTCGATTGAACCTGTTGCCTCTTGATGAATAATGAGCATTGTTGGGGGTTGGATGAACAGTTCCTTGTGGGGGTTGGATGAACTGGACCCCATGGTAGTAGAGGTCGTTGCCGCCGGATGAACAGGACCCCGATAGATCGAGCCGGTAGGGGGTGGATGAACAGGACCCCGTGGAGGGCTGGATGAACAGGACCCCGTGGAGGGCTGGTTGAACAGTAGCCGGTGGAGGGCTGGATGAATAGTAGCCCGTGGAGGGGTGGTTGAATAGGACCCCGTGGAGAGGGCTGGTTGAACAGTAGCCAGTGGAGGAGCGGTGGAGGCTGGATGAACAGGAGCCCGTGGATGAACAGCCGCTGGTGGAGGCTGGAGGAGGTCGACGATGGATGAACAGTAGCCCGTGGAGGCAGTCGACGGTGAAGATGAACAGTATGATTGTACACAGTCATGTTGAACATGTAGAGAAAAAGAGAAGAGTTTTGCGCGGCAATACAATGTCATGCAAACATCGCTCCATGGTGGGTTCAATGGCAAACCCTCCCACCCTCTCCGGATTGTAATCCAGAGGAAGATATCTGTTCTGAGGCGGATCGCAGCTGACCACTCCTATTTACCCCCAAGGTGTTTGCTCTACCTCAGCATGATGATGTTAGTCATGTCATGCATATGTTTCCTTGCAGTGCCTACTTTCGACATCATATATGTCATCTGCTTAGTTTAGACATGTTCTGTAATGCCACTTGCTTAGTTTCTATATCTATATGGGAATTATGCAGTCTCATGTCTTTTAGCCAGCCATAATATATGTGAAATGTGCAATGCCATCCCGTTTAACCAGGCATCATATATTTGAATGATATCTTGCCCATCCTTTCCTTCATTACATTTCCATTTCACGACAATGTTTGTACATTAAACTACTCTTCCTGTGAATCATCCATTTGGGTGGGAGATGGAAAAATCTGGAGAGAAAACAAGGCCTTGAGAGCAGACAGTGCTACCTGTCGAAGCAGATATCTTGTGGGGTCCCGATAGCTCCTCAGAGATGGATTCAGAGACAAATGACCAGTCCTATTCCCCCACCGAGGTTGATGCTCTAACTTGGCACAGTTATACTGCTCATATCGTGCATATGGTGTCTTGCATTGCATAGTTTAGACATCATATACACAATATTCAACACCATGTTCTTAGTTCAGACATCATATATGTGAATGCCCTCTGCTTAGCATATAAATCACATATGTGAATTAAATCATGCGATCCTGATTACTTAGATAACACGTATGTGAATTATGTCATGCGATCCTATTTAGTTATTCATCATATCTTTGAATTATGTTATGCTATGCTATCCAGTTTAGATAGACATCATACATGTGAAATTATGTCATGCTATCCGTTTTAGTTAAACAATGTACATGTCAACTATTTCATGCCCTCTTTTTTCCACAGTATCTATTGCATCTGTCTCTCATACAATATATGTACATTCAACTATGTTTCCTGTTTATCAGCCATTTGAATTGGAGCAGGTGATGCCAGTATCTAGCGGAGTAAAAACATGGTCTTCAAATAAAACAGTGCTACCTCTTGGTGGAGATAGCACCCCGGTTGTACATGCACGAGAACCGGCCCTACCACACATAACCCACACTCTCACAGATTGTACCCCTACTGCGATGGACAGAGAACCAGCTTCACCCAATCTAACCCCAACCCCAGCAGATAGTAACCTAGTTCCTGTTAACACAACACCATCTCCACCACATAGCTCCCAAACAAGAGCAGTTAGTAAGGAAGCTCCAGTGCCCAAAGCGCCAGTACTACCACATCGAACCCCAACTCCACCAGTTAGTACACCTATTCCTATGGAGGAAGCACAACCAGCCAGTCGTAGTTTAGCATCTATCGCATTTGATGTTGTTAAATCCTATGTGCGTATCTTCCTGCTACCTCTTGAGCACTGCGTTGGTTTTCCCTTGAAGAGGAAAGGGTGATGCAGCAAAGTAGCGTAAGTATTTCCCTCAGTTTTGAGAACCAAGGTATCAATCTAGTAGGAGACTACACGCAAGTTGCCTTTTACCTACACAAACAAATAAGAACCTTGCAACCAACGCGATAAAGGGGTTGTCAATCCCTTCACGGCCACTTGCAAAAGAAAGATCTGATAGAGATAATAAGATAAATATTTTTGGTATGTTTATGATATAGATTGAAAGTAAAGATTGCAAATTAAAATAGATTGGAAACTTATATAATGGAAAATAGACCCGGGGGCCATAGGTTTCACTAGTGGCTTCTCTCAAGATAGCATCTACGGTGGGTGAACAAATTACTGTCGAGCAATTGATAGAAAAGTGCATAGTTATGAGAATATCTAGGCATGATCATGTATATAGGCATCACGTCCGTGACAAGTAGACCGAAACGATTCAGCATCTACTACTATTACTCCACACATCGACCGCTATCCAGCATGCATCTAGAGTATTAAGTTCATAAGAACAGAGTAACGCATTAGGCAAGATGACATGATGTAGAGGGATAAACTCAAGCAATATGATATAAACCCCATCTTTTTATCCTCGATGGCAACAATACAGTACGTGTCGCTTCCCTTTCTGTCACTGGGATCGAGCAACGCAAGATTGAACCCAAAGCTAAGCACTTCTCCCATTGCAAGAAAGAGCAATCTATTACGCCAAACCAAACTGATAATTCAAAGAGACTTGCAAATATATCAAATCATACATAAAAGAATTCAGAGGATATTCAAATATTGTTCATAGATAATCTTGATCATAAACCCAAAATTCATCGGATCTCGACAAACACATCGTAAAAAGAATTACATCGAATAGATCTCCAAGAGAATCAAGGAGAACTTTGTATTGAGATCCAAAGAGAGAGAAGAAGCCATCTAGCTAATAACTATGGACTCGAAGGTCTATTGTAAACTAAGCACACATCATCGGAGAGGCTATGGTGTTGGTGTAGAAGCCCTCCGTGATCGATTCCCCCTCCGGCGGAGCGCCGGAAAAGGCCCCAAGAAGGGATCTCGCGGATACAGAATGTTGCGGCGGTGGAAATAGGCTTTCGTGGTGCTCTCGGATGTTCTCGAGGTATATGAGTATATATAGGCGAAAGAAGTCGGTCAGGGCAGCCACGAGGGGCCCACGACGATGGGGGGCACGCCTACCCCCTAGGCATGCCTCCGTGCCTCGTGGCCACCTCGTTGCTTTCTTGACGTCCACTCCAAGTCCCGTGGATCATGTTTGTTCCAAAAATCACTCTTCCGAAGGTTTCATTAAGTTTGGATTCCGTTTGATATTCCTTTTCTGCGAAACACTGAAATAGGCAAAAAAATAGCAATTTGCACTAGGCCTTTGGTTAGTAGGTTAGTCCCAAAAATAATATAAAAGTGTATAATAAAGCCCAGTAAACATCCAAAATAGATAATATAATAGCATGGAACAATAAAAATTATAGATACGTTGGAGACTTATCAAGGATCCCCAGGCTTAATTCCTACTCGTCCTCGAGTAGGTAAATGATAAAAAACAGAATTTTTGATGTGGAATACTACCTAGCATATTTTTCAATGTAATTTTATTTATTGTGGCATGAATGTTTAGATCCGAAAGATTCAAGATAAAAGTTTAATGTTGACATAGAAAATAATAATACTTCAAGCATACTAACTAAGCAATCATGTCTTCTCCAAATAACATGGCCAAAGAAAGTTCATCCCTACAAAATCATATAGTTTGGTCATGCTCCATTTTCGTCACACAAGAATGCTCTCATCATGCACAACCCCGATGACAAGCCAAGCAATTGTTTCATACTTTAGTAATCTCAAACTTTTTCAACCTTCACGCAATACATGAGCGTGAGCCATGGATATAGCACTATGGGTGGAATAGAATATAATGATGGGGGTTATGTGGAGAAGACAAAAAAGGAGAAAGTCTCACATTGACGCAGCTAATCAACGAGCTAGGGAGATGCCCATCAATTGATATCAATGAAAGGAGTAGGGATTGCCATGCAACGTATGCACTAGAGCTATAAATATATGAAAGCTCAACAAAAGAAACTAAGTGGGTGTGCATCCAACTTGCTTGCTCACGAAGACCTAGGGCATTTGAGGAAGCCCATTGTTGGAATATACAAGCCAAGTTGTATAATGAAAAATTCCCACTAGTATATCAAAGTGACAAAATAAGAGACTCTCTGTCATGAAGATCATGGTGCTACTTTGAAGCACAAGTGTGGAAAAGGATAGTAACATTGTCCCCCTTTTTTGGGCCTTTCCTTTTTTTATTTGGCCTTTCTTCTCTTTTTATTTTTTTATTTTTTTATTGGGACAATGCTCTAATAATGATGATCATCACACTTCTATTTATTTACAACTCAATGATTACAACTCGATACTTAGAACAAAATATGACTCTACATGGATGCCTCCCGCGGTGTACCGGGATGGGCAATGAATCAAGAGTGACATGTATGATGAATTATGCATGGTGGCTTTGCCACATATACGATGTCACTACATGATCATGCAAGGCAATATGACAATGATGAAGCATGTCATAATAAATGAAACGGTGGAAAGTTGCATGGCAATATATCTCGGAATGGCTATGGAAATGCCATAATAGGTAGGTATGGTGGCTGTTTTGAGGAAGATATTAGGGGGTTTATGTGTGATAGAGTGTATCATATCACGGGGTTTGGATTCATCGGCGAAGTTTGCACCAACTCTCATGGTGATAAAGGGCAATGCACGGTACCGAAGAGGCTAGCAATGATGGAAGGGTGAGAGTGCGTATAATCCATGGACTCAACATTAGTCATAAAGAACTCACATACTTATTGCAAAAAGCTACAAGTCATCAAAAACCAAGCACTACGCGCATTCTCCTAGGGGTATGGATTGGTAGGAAAAGGCCATCGCTCGTCCCCGACCGCCACTCATAAGGATGACAATCAAAGAACACCTCATGTTTCAAATTTGTTACACAACGGTTACCATACATGCATGCTACGCGACTTGCAAACTTCAACACAAGTATTTCTCAAATTCACAATTAATCAACTAGCACAACTTTAATATCACTATCTTCATATCTCAAAAACAATCATCAAGTATCAAACATCTCATAGTATTCAATGCGCTTTATATGAAAGTTTTTATTATATCCATCTTGGATGCCTATCATATTAGGACTAATTTTATAGCCAAACCAAATTACCATGTTGTTCTAAAGGACTCTCAAAATAATTTAAGTGAAGCATGAGAGATCAATGATTTCTATAAAATAAAACCACCACCGTGCTGTAAAAGATATAAGCGAAGCACTGGAGCAAAATTATCTAGCTCAAAAGATATAAGTGAAGCACATAGAGTATTCTAATAAATTCCGAATCATGTGTGTCTCTCCAAAAGGTGTGTACAGCAAGGATGATTGTGGTAAACTAAAAAGAAAAGACTCAAATCATACAAGATGCTCCAAGCAAAACACATATCATGTGGTGAATAAAAATATAGCATCAAGTAAAGTTACCGATAGATGAAGACGAAAGAGGGGATGCCTTCTGGGGCATCCCCAAGCTTAGGCTTTTGGTTGTCCTTGAATTTTACCTTGGAGTGCCTTGGGCATCCCCAAGCTTAGGCTCTTGCCACTCCTTATTCCATAATCCATCAAATCTTTACCCAAAACTTGAAAACTTCACAACACAAAACTCAACAGAAAATCTCATGAGCTCCGTTAGCGAAATAAAACAAACCACCACTTTAAGGTACTGTAATGAACTCATTCTTTATTTGTATTTGTGTTAAACCTACTGTATTCCAACTTCTCTATGGTTCATACCCCCCCGATACTAGCCATAGATTCATCAAAATAAGCAAACAACACACGAAAAACAGAATCTGTCAAAAACAGAACAGCCTGTAGTAATCTGTATCGAACTCAAACTTCTGTAACTCCTAAAAATCTACCAAAATAGGACAACCTATATAATTTGTTTATCGATCTACTGCAATTGGAATCACTATTTTATCACTTTCTGGTGATTTTTAAGAATTTTTTTCGTGAGCATAAAGTTTCGTACTTTTTCAGCAAGATCAAATAACTATCATCCAAGAAGATCCTATAGGTCTTACTTGGCACAAACACTAATTAAAACATAAAACCACATATAACCAGAGGCTAGATCAATTATTTATTACTAAATAGAAACAAAAAGCAAGGAACTAAAATAAAATTGGGTTGCCTCCCAACAAGCGCTATCGTTTAACGCCCCAAGCTTGGCATAAAAGAGGGAATAGACCTAAGTATTATCATCTTTGGTTGGCAATTCTTCAATAGAACACTTATAACCCTTAGGAGTTTCCTTATTTTTGTTAATGATCAAACTCCGAGGCAAGAAATCAAGAAATTCATTTGTAGCAAAAGGTTCCTTAATGATAGCAAAAAAATTGGGGTGAACAGTTATAGATTTGAGATCCGGATTTTCCTTACTAGAAGATTCACCCTTATTTTTAGGAACATACATCAATTTGGAAACTTTGGCATTAGGAGAATTTGGAGTATTTCTCACAGAAGAAAAGGCAGACCCTAAGTTGGTAATAAATCCTCAAGTTTATCAATTCTTGTGGAATCTTGATCTATCTTTTCGTTAACTATGGGTTCCTTTTCCTTAAAAAAATTCAGAGTAACTCCTACCTTAGATCCATATTGGGTAATTTGGTTGTGGATCCTTTTATCCAAATTCTCAATCAATTCCACAGTGTCAACATTATTTTCAATAATTTCAAGCCTTTGCATCACATGTTCCAAAGTTAGCATAGTTCCATTAACCAAAAGAGGTGGTGGGCCAAACAAATCTATCATAGCATTATAAGAATCAAAAGTATGGCTACCCAAGAAATTCCCTCCAGTAATGGTATCAAGAATATATCTATTCCAAGGAGTGATGCCCACATAAAAATTGCAAAGAAGAACGGAAGTGGATTGCTTCCTAGTAGATCTATTCTGAGCGTTGCAAATTCTGTACCAGGCATCTTTTAGATTTTCTCCCTCCCTTTGTTTAAAATTAAGAACTTCATTCTTGGGAGTACTAATAATGATAGAAGGACTGGCCATGACGGATAAACAAGCGATCTAACACTAGAAAAAAGGCAAACGGAAAGAGGGCGAATAAAACGGCAACGGTGAAGTGGGGGGGAGGAAAACGAGAGACAAATGGCAAATAATGTAATGCGAGGGATAAGAGTTTGTGATGGGTACTTGGTGTGTCTTGACTTGTGCGTAGACTCCCCGGCAACGGCGCCAGAAATCCTTCTTGCTACCTCTTGAGCACTGCGTTGGTTTTCCCTTGAAGAGGAAAGGGTGATCCAGCAAAGTAGCGTAAGTATTTCCCTCAGTTTTGAGAACCAAGGTATCAATCCAGTAGGAGACTACACGCAAGTTGCCTTGTACCTACACAAACAAATAAGAACCTTGCAACTAACGCGATAAAGGGGTTGTCAGTCCCTTCACGACCACTTGCAAAGGTGATATGTGATAGAGATAATAAGATAAATATTTTTGGTATTTTTATGATATAGATTGAAAGTAAAGATTGCAAAGTAAAATAGATTGGAAACTTATATGATGGAAAATAGACCCGGGGGCCATAGGTTTCACTAGTGGCTTCTCTCAAGATAGCATCTACTGTGGGTGAGCAAATTACTGTCGACCAATTGATAGAAAAGTGCATAGTTATGAGAATATCTAGGCATGATCATGTATATAGGCATCATGTCCGTGACAAGTAGACCGAAACGATTCTGCATCTACTACTATTACTCCACACATCGACTGCTATCCAACATGCATCTAGAGTATTAAGTTCATAAGAACAGAGTAACGCATTAGGCAAGATGACATGATGTAGAGGGATAAACTCAAGCAATATGATATAAACCCCATCTTTTTATCCTCGATGGAAACAATACAGTACATGTCGTTTCCCTTTCTGTCACTTGGATCGAGCAACGCAAGATTGAACCCAAAGCTAAGCACTTCTCCCATTGCAAGAAATATCAATCTAGCAGGCCAAACCAAACTGATAATTCGAAGAGACTTACAAAGATATCAAATCATACATAAAAGAATTCAGAGGAGATTCAAATATTGTTCATAGATAATCTTGATCATAAACCCACAATTCATCGGATCTCGACAAACACACCACAAAAAGAATTATATTGAATAGATCTCCAAGAGAATCAAGGAGAACTTTGTATTGAGATCCAAAGAGAGAGAAGAAGGCATCTAGCTAATAACTATGGACCCGAAGGTCTGTGGTAAATTACTCACACATCATCGGAGAGGCTATGGTGTTGATGTAGAAGCCCTCCGTGATCGATTCCCCCTCCGGCGGAGCGCCGGAAAAGGCCCCAAGACGGGATCTCACGGGTACAGAAGGTTGCGGCGGTGGAAATAGGGTTTCGTGGTACTCTCGAATGTTCTCGGGGTATATGAGTATATATAGGCGTAAGAAGATGGTCAGGGGAGCCACGAGGGTGGGGGGCGCGCCTCCCTGCCTCGTGGCCGCCTTGTTGCTTTCTTGACGTCCACTCCAAGTCCCCTGGATCACGTTTGTTCCAAAAATCACTCTCCCGAAGGTTTCATTCCGTTTGATATTCCTTTTCTGTGAAACACTGAAATAGGCAAAAAAATAGCAATTTGCACTGGGCCTTTGGTTAGTAGGTTAGTCCCAAAAATAATATAAAAGTGTATAATAAAGCCCATTAAACATCCAAAACAGATAATATAATAGCATGGAACAATAAAAAATTATAGATACATTGGAGACGTATCACTTCCCATCATGGAAATATTATACTGAAGATGAAGGAAAATGCCAGTTGCAGGTGTTTTTCCAGGAGTTATGTGTAAGTAATGTTATTCATGGAAATTACTTTGCTTTGTCCCATACATTCTACCTCCATGATGGTTATAATACAACAAATTTTCCCATTTTTCTCTATAGAGAAGGACCGATTTGGAAACTCAGGATGAGGTAACCTGTGCTAATACCTCTGCTATCTTCAAGAATGCCTTGGTGGCAGTATCGGAATTACCTGAAGAAAACGTACTTCACTGGCAAAGAAACTCATCAAATTCCCTTACGTTCTCCTGGGACACATTTACTGGACGATGACTGGGAACGCCCTGTTCTGTACTGGTCCCGAACCAAGAATGTGGTAAGGTCTATGAGCTAATTTTCTATTTTCAAGTACTATATTCTTGCGTCTTACTATACTCTGTTCATGTAGAACAAGTGCTTAAACCTGAAGAACAACTGTTCTCATTTAAGATTCCATTGCTATCATGCACACTGCTTTGCTCTTGTATCACTGTATTTACTCATCCAAACTTATTTTTAAATTGAAGGATCCAATCGGAACTCCAATGGCACAGCAGGTATGTTCACGCATGTTTCTTTAACACGTTTGCTCTTATCAATAGCTCTGTTGATTTCAATTTCAATTGTGTATACAGTTGACTTGTCATATCATGCACATTACTAGCATCACAACAGAGCCAATAGTGTTGTTGTACATGTAGACCCGTGGTACCCATCTGAAATCTTGTTGTGTCGTGTAGTTACCCACGCTTTGTATTCTTTTAGTGCTGCTTTGTCTTGAACTGATATGATTTGAACCGTGTCTGTATTTTGATTTGGCAAGACAATGTTGTGACCACAGGACATATATATATATATATATATATATATATATATATATATATATGTTTGTTTGATGCTTTTATTATGTACTACTAGGCAATAGAAGACTTGGTTGTTTAATCCTATCCACCTTACTAATGAACTGGTTCACTGAAATGAGTTTCATATACTAGTACATGCTAAACATATTATGTGTCTGCTTGTTTCTTCTTTTAGAATGCTGATAGAATATTGGGGAAGAGTTCCTTATTAAGCAATGGTAAAGGAAGTAATGCTGATAAGGTTCAGGATAGTGAGACATCCTTGTTAGTCTCCAACAAAGCTGATAAAACAGCTAAGGAAAACTATCTCGAAGACAGTGAGACAACCCCAAAGTCCTGTCTTGGTTTAGTGTTCGAGTTATTGGCCACTACCGCTTGCACAAGCTATTCAAATTCACTGTCTGAATCAGTTCATTTTCTATTGTCTCAACTACAAGCTGAGAGACATCGATCAGCTGTGCTGCGACAAGAAGTGGAAGGACTGCGGAAGTCCCTGGACCATTCAGATGCATACTTTCTGGTGCAACAACAAGCGTTGGAGGATTTTAGCGCCAAACAGGACAAAGCTAATAAGATTGCTAAGCTTATTGCCAGCATGGTGGATACCCAGGATAACATTTCCTGAGCTCTTCTGAAGTTGTTTCAGATATGGACTTGTTTTGCTGCCGCGTTTATCTGCACTGGTGGCCAATTTTGACGGCCAGTGTATGTAATATGCTGATTTGTTCCCTATATTTGCACTGGTGGTGAACTTTGATGCCCAGTGGATGTAATATGTGTAATAGCCATAATAGCCTAGCGTTAGTTCCTTGCTTATTTATTTCGTTATTGTCTTTTTAGTTGTTTGCTTGTAGTCATTGTAGTTCTTTTTCCGCGTTTTCCTAGTGGCCACAATAAACTAGGCCACAATAACCATGGCAACACATGGACAGTTGTGACCATGGTCCTGCTACCTGCTGTAGTGACCATGGCCCTCCACGGGTTGTATGATCCATGGGTCTTCCACGGGCCGTAGGATCCATGGGCCTTCTACGGGCCGTCTCATCAATGGGCCTTCTATGGGCCGTATAATCATTTCGCCAAACATGGGCCATACTATTCGTGGACCAATGACGGACCGCAAAATGGGCCTTAAACGGGCTAGAGTGGAAATCTTCTATTTTATGGCCCGACCATTTCGGGCCGTTAATAGGCCATAACTGATGACACTATGAAAACAGCCCAACATGTTAACGGGCCACAAGTAGGCCGACTATAACCACGGGCTGATTTTGGCCCACAAGCTAAACAGGCCAGTAACGAACCGTAAGTAATCGAATTCTGGAAATGAGCCCAAGAATAAATGGGCCCTTAGGCAGAAAGTTAACACGGGCTGGAAACGACCGATGGACTAATTGTCCGTTAATGGGTATAAAGTGATACACTGTTCATTACGGGCCAGTTTCACCACGGGCCGTTAATGGGCCAAGATTTACAAAAGGCCTCATATGGGCAGAAAGACGTCATGGGCTAGAAGTTACAACGGGCTGGAATCATACTGGATGGCCCAGATGACGCTACTGGGCCTAATTCGGGTAAGCCGTAACGGGCCGTGACCTAGTGGGCTATAAATGGGCTATATGCTAACAGGCCGTTAATAGGCTTTCCGTGGGCCGGCCCGCTACCTCTTTGACCAAGTCAAACGGGCTGGCCTTTTCACCGGAATGTGCCTCTGTTGGGTCGTGCCACGTGTTTACGTATCATAGGCGCCTCTTGTCCAATGAGTGAATGACATCTGTCCCAACGGTGAGCCAACACGTGTTTCCTCCGGCCAATGAGAATTTTACACGTGGAAAATCCCCATTGGTCCGGGCTGTTAACGGGCTATCGGATCCAAAACCAGAACCGATAGCTTAACAGCGACCCATTATGGTGGATGCCATGTGTCGGTCACCCTTGACGAAAGCACTTCCATGACGCGCCATTCATCATCATGGAAGTGGACACTTCTGTGATGATAATTTTTGTAATGTCATGGAGCACCTCTATGACAACACAGGTATGACTATCTTGATTCTGTCATAAAATCGTCATGGATGTACATGCATGACAGAAAACGTGACCTACTGTGACAAACACGTATCATCACGGAAGTGTATTTTTTTGTAGTGCACTCATTAAAGCATAATATTATCAACCACATGATCATAGGAGTATCTCACACACAAGCACAAATATGCAGCAAACACACGAGCAAAAAGGTAGCAAGAGAGACAAATAAGAAGCAAGACACACACACACACTCTCTCTCTCTCTCTCTCAGCCTATGATCTATACACTTTCTCCCCCTTTGGCAACAAGTTACCAAAAAGCTTGAAAATGCGTAGTGCTATACGACACTCTAAGCACGATCTCCAGGAGCTCCGGAGTGCGAAGATGGCGTGGAGAGAACAGCATATGCAAAGACTTTAGCTGATGTCTGAGGAACTGGAGGGGTTGCCACTGGAGGGGAACTGATGTTGTGGCAGCAGGTGCAGAAGTTGTGGCCCTTGTGTCACTGACCGGCACAGCTGCGGACCTTTGTTCTCTAGGCACCCTCTGATAAGCATATGTAGTAGATCTTCCTCTCCACTCCTCTGCTTCTTCTTGGAGTTGCTCAACCGCAGTCTGAATCTCTGTGACCTTCAAGTCTAGATCATAGAACTTAGTCTCAAAGATTCTCTCAAGACTCTTGGTTTTGAGTCAGGGTGGTTAGTCCTTTCTCAATCCTCACCATGGCTTCAAGCAGATAGCTAAGCTGGTCCGGCTTGGTCTTGAGATTTGCAACTGAGGCATCTAGAATCTTTGAAGCCTTTTCTGCCTTAGCCTTCTCTCTCTTCTCCTGTGACTCAACAGAAGTAGGATGTGAAGCATTCATGACAACTATGTTATCCTCAAAATCTGGGATCAGGGGAAGGTACTCTGAATCTAGCAGATATGTGCATGTGCCCACCTTGGAGTTGATGAGCATATGAATGTGTGGGGCATAGCCACATGATCTCTTCTGATCAGCTGCAGTCCTCTTAACAGTCTCAACAATCAAGGGCATCACCTTGAACTTCTCTGGCACATCAAAAATGTGTAGCAAGTTGATGGAGTGCCCTCTGATCATCCTGTGATCTCCAGACTTGGGCAACAAAGTGTGTTGTAGGATAGTGTTGATTGTTGGCAGCCCTGACAGAAGATAGTAGACTGAGCCAAACTTATGTGTCTCCAAGGCAGCATCTGGTATCTCTTTGTACATGTGTGCTATGGAGTTGTGGTCTTTCCTGGGCTTGGCATACACATCAGTGTCATCTTCAGCCTCTTTTGGAGCATGGATTAGCTCAGCCCATTCAGCAATTGTAGATTGGTACCTTGTACCCTCTGTCATCTAGACAATCTTGCCATCTGGGTAAAAATGTGCAGTGGAATAGAACTACATGACCATCTCATCATTCCATTTGGTCAATTTCTGACCCACAAACTTGTCAACTGCATTCATTCTGAAGCTCTCGTTAACTCCAGGAAAGTGATCTTCATTCTCATCAATAAAAGTCCAGTCAACCCATCTCATATCATTGACTATGTGCTTCTTGTCCAGGAGGACAGTCTCATAGAAGTCATGTTGTTCCTTAGTGTGGAACCTGTAATCCACAACAGTCCTTCTCCTTGTTGCATATGGGTTTGATTGCCTCCATAGTCTGAGACCTGCATCCTTTCTCAACTTCATGTTTTCAGCAACAGGATGGCTATCATCATGATCAGGTATCTTGGGCTTGAGATTTCTGAGCACTTGGGGCTCATCCTCTTCTTCAACTTCAGGCACTGGGGCCTTGTTCTTCTCTGCAGCAGGAATGTTTCTTGTACTTCTCTTGGGTGCAGTCTGCTTTGGAGCTGTCTTGGGAGCAGTCTTGGGTTTGGATGGGGCAGCCCCTAACTTGATTGCATCTCCCATGAGCTTCTGTGTCCTGGGAGCTGGTGCAGCATCTTCTTCATCTTCTTCCTCATCAGATGAATGCTTCTCAAATTCTGCCATTGGATCTACAAGTTTACACCATCTTCCTCTTTTTCTTTCCTTCTTCTTTTCTCCAGCACCACTTGGTGCAGCAGCAGCTTGATTTGAGGCTCTGGCTCTAGACATAGGCTTCCTTTGAGCAGGAGCCTTCACTTCCATTCCTGGCTTAATGCCAGCAGCAGCAACTTGCTCTTTCTTGATCAACTTCTTCTTGGAAGTGACCTCCTCATTAGCAATATAGTCCCGATCTTCTGAATATGAGGTTCTCTTCTTTCTCTGCCTAGTAGCAGCCTTAGGCAGATTGCTGGGAGTGCTTCTGGTTCCTTCATCATAGCTGCTTGAGGGACTAGTACCCTCACTGAGATATTGGTGCTCTTCTGACCTGTTCTGACTGTCACTCTGGTCTGACATGCTAAAACAGACCATGTGAACAGATGGGTATAGGTAGAGTAGATAAGCATCACAAAGTGCAGTTGTTTTGGCAAATAGAATGACTCAAAAACTTAATTTTAGTTTTCCGCAGAAAGCATTTCGGAGCTACCGATATGAAAAAATCGGTGACACCGAAGCAGCTTTAGAGTCTAAACATGTGAAATCGGTCAGAACAAGACATAGTTCGGTGACTCCGAGATACTAGGTTTCATTGAGAAAGAAACACGGTCACACCGATTTGTACACTTCGGTCCGACCGAGTAGTACATGTGTAATGGACTGGGCCAAATCGGTGAGACCGAATCTTTCAAATCGGTTGGTCCGAGATGAGTTCGGCGGAAACCTAACCCTAAGTTTTTGGACCAAAACTAATCTAGAGGATATTTTGATTGGATAGAACTATTTTAATCGTGGCAAGAATCATGGCATTGAACTTTGTGCTAAGAATCGGAGTGGGGAAAGCACAAAGGGTCGAGTTCATACCCTAGCTTGGGGATGAACCCGCTATGGCGACAATGGCGGCGAAGATATCCGTTGACGGCGACGAACACCAGCGGCAGGAGGTCACGGGTGACAAGGAGATGATCTGGAGACCCCGAGTCGGCAGAGCTAGACAGGCGCGGGCGAAGGGTTTGGAGAAATTTCCAAATTTTCAACCCGGGTATATATATCCAGACACTGTCGGTGTGACCGAGTGGAACGACTTGGTGGCACCGAGATGCAGAATCGCAAGCGGTTGCTGCAACTCGGTGTGACCGAAGGGTTCAAATCGGTTGCACCGAGATTAAAACCTAGATCAACTTAATATACTCGGTATGACCGAATGGAATGGATCGGTCAGACTGAAATGCACTAAGAGGTTTTGGAAATTAATCCCTTGATGGATAGTTGACTCCGAGTGCTCCTCACCCGGAGGGTCCGAATTCGACTTGTTCAAACTTTGTGTTGTAGCATGAATAGAGTTTGAGACGAGAAAAAGCATAGATAGCTAGAGGGAGTTCTTAGGCATTTTTGTCCATCATTTGGCAAAAAGAAAAAGGCAAACAAGCAAAGCAACAAATGGATGTCCTCGAATGGGAAAAATATGCAACCAACATGCTCACACAATAAGATAGCAAATAAAATATGTGACCAAGCATGCACAAACACTCTAGCATCTATCAAGCAATTGGCGATGACTAGGTCATCTATATATGAGTATATTGAATGAGGAGTCAAATGAGAACATTTGATCGTAGGTCATACTCATCGTTTAAGCACAAGTGGGGTTACCACTTTTAAATAAAGCATTGTTGTGTTCACACCGTTAGAGTTGCTTTAGCTCAATTCTTAGCGCAAAGCTCACCCTAGATGTGATATCCCCCCTAAGATGGATGAACTAACCTTGGGTTTTGTCGATGATGACTCAAGTAGGTGTTGAAGATGTAGATGCTCAAAGTTGACGTAGATCATTTGGAGCAATCCATTGGAGTGAGTTGCACTTTCAATACCTACATGGGTTAATCCCCAAGGAACACACAAGGATATCCATAGACATAGAGTGAAATACACACATGATGTTGTCCATGAAAGCATTAGGTTACCTTGTCCCTTGTCTTACTAATAAGAGGGTTTGTGACTCCTTGAACTAGTGCAAGATGTGGAAGTTGTTTGCACTCTATTCTTGCCAAAATGAATATGAGTGAAGTATGTTGACGGAGTGATACGTCTCCAACGTATCTATAATTTTTGATTGTTCCATGTTGTTATATAATCAATCTTGGTTGTTTTATAATCATTTTATAGTCATTTTATATCATTTTTTGGTACTAACCTTTTGACATAGTGCCAAGTGCCAGTTGCTGTTTTCTGCATGTTTTTTACATCGCAGGAAATCAATACCAAACGGAATCCAAATGCAACGAAACTTTACAGAGATTTTTTATGGACCAGAAGACACCCAATGGGCCAAGGCAGCGCCTGGGGGTGCTCCGAGGGGAGCACAACCCAACAGGGCGTGCAAGGAGGCTCAGGCGCGCCCTGGTGGGTTGTGCCCACCTCGGGTGCCCCTCGGACCGTCTCTTTGCTCTATAAATACCCCAATATTCCAAAAACCCTAGGGGAGTCGATGAAAATCAATTCCAGCCGCCGTAGAGTCCAGAACCACCAGATCCAATCTAGACACCATCACATAGGGGTTCACCACTTCCATTGGTGCCTCTCCGATGATGCGTGAGTAGTTCTTTGTAGACCTTCAGGTCCGTAGTTAGTAGCTAGATGGCTTCCTCTCTCTCGTTTGATTTTAAATACAATGGTCTCTTGGAGATCCATATGATGTAGCTCTTTTTGCAGTGTGTTTGTTGGGATCGGATGAACTTTGAGTTTATGATCAGATCTATCTTTTTGTATCCATGAAAGTTCTTTGAGTTTCTTTGATCTCTTATATGCATGATTTATTATAGCCTCATATTTCTTCTCCAATATTTGGGTTTTGTTTAGCCAAATTGATCTATTTATCTTGCAATGGGAAGAGGTGCTTTGTAGTGGGTTCGGTCTTACGGTGCTTGATCCCAGTGACAGAAGGGGAACCGACACATATGTATCGTTGCTACTAAGGATAAAAGGATGGGGTCTATCTCTACATAGATAGATCTTGTCTACATCATGTCATCGTTCTTATTGCATTACTCCGTTTCTCCATGAACTTAATACACTAGATGCATGCTGGATAGCGGTCGATGTGTGGAGTAATAGTAGTAGATGCAGGCAGGAGCCGGTCTACTAATCATGGACCTGATGCCTATGTAATGATCATTGCCTGGATATCTTCATGATTATTTGAAGTTCTATCAATTGCCCAACAGTAATTTGTTTACCCACCGTTTGCTATTTTTCTTGAGAGAAGCCACTAGTGGAACCTCCGGCCCCCAGGGCTCTTTCTCATATTAGTTGCTTTTGTGATCTACTTTTCCTTTGCTTTTATTTTCAGATCTATTAAACCAAAAATACAAAAATACCTTGATGCGTTTTATTCTTATTTATTTTATTTGGTGTTCGATCTATCAATCTACTACAATTTTATTCACGTCTGTTTGCCTATCTTGGGGTGCCCCTACCCGAAAGGGATTGACAACCCCTTTAACACATCGGGTTGCGAGTATTTGTTATTTGTGTGCAGGAGCTGTTTATGTCGTGTTGCTTGGTTCTCCTACTGGTTCGATAACCTTGGGCTCATAACTGAGGGAAATACCTACCGCCGCTGTGTTACATCATCCCTTCCTCTTTGGGGAAATACCGACGTAGCTTCAAGCCGCATCAAAAGGAATTTCTGTCGCCGTTGCCGGGGAGGATCTTCAACATATACTAGGTTCCTAATCACAAATCTCATCGCCTCACAATTTACATTATTTGCCATTTGCCTCTCGTTTTCCTCTCCCCCACTTCACAAAAATTTACCATTTTTATTTGCCCCTCTTTTTCGTTCACCGTTTTCTCGTCAGATCTATCCTTTGCCTACAATCATGAGTGATTTTGGTATGGCACAAAAAGATGATGGACTAACTCCTAAGATAGGACGTACGGGCAATCGGGATGCTAAAACTTTTATCTTGGGGCAAGGCAATGTTATGGGAAAAGAACGTATCCAAGAATTTTTCAATTGTGTTGGAAATTTAAGTCTTGATGATTCTCCTATACTTAGGACTACTAGATCTTATGCGGATGCTATTTCAGCGCTAGTTCTGAACTTGAAAGCAAATTTATCTGTACTCATCCTACTTTGCAAAGATTGTTCTTTGAGCTTCCCGTTATAAAGAATCCTAAAGCTAAAAAGTTAGCCACTCTCGTTCTTATGAATGAATTTCACTACACAATACGGGAAGCTAGGGAAATCTTTGATTTTTATGGTATGAATCGTGAAAAACCCATGATAGATGAAGTTCTTTACAATAGTGATTAAGCGCTAAGGCATTTGCTTGGGGATAATAAAATCTTTGATGAGAATCTTAAAAAAGAAGTTCCCATTTTAGATATAATCCAACAAGTTTTCAACAATGTTAATCAACATCACTCTTGGATTGTTGCGGGAAATCAAAGGGGATATGATGAAAACCAACTTAGAAATGCTAAGGTCTCTATGGATGATATGTTTTATGTTGTCTTTACAAAACCTCATGGCAAGAACACCCCTGAGGAAATTAAGAACAAGGATGAGAAAACTTAGATCCTTGCTTTATGCCTAGCTAAGGGCGTAAAACTACAGCGCTTGTTGGGAGGCAACCCAATGAATAAAATTTATTTTTGCTTTCTGTTATTGAGTGTTTGCACAATTATGCTACTGTTATGATTGTGTTTTCTGTGTTTTAACTAGTGTTTGTGCCAAGAAAAGCCCTTAGGATCTTCTTGGGTGATAGTTGTTTGATCTTACTGAAAAATAGAAACTTTTGCGCTCACGAAAACAATTCTCATTTTTTACCAAAGCGTGATAATATGCCAATTCTTTTTGCATAAGATTAATATACAAATTGCTCAGGTCTTCCTAATTTCTCAATTTTTTTGGAGTTTCAGAAGTATTTGAAATATCCAGATTGCTACAGAATGTTCTGTTTTTTGACAGATTTTGTTTTCTTTGCGTTGTGTGCGAGGTACCCCACACAAAAAGAAGAAGGGGCGAAGTGTTTTATCAAGCCAGCTCTCGGCCACATTCAAAGTGCAACAAGCACGGTTCACACAAAGATGTGCCGCAAGGTTTGCTGACCTGTTTACATGTTGAATAACCAAAAATAGAGAAAATATTACCGAGCGCTCCTATTTGTAACAGGATATGAGCCAGAATTAAGCGAGAATTGTGGCGAGTGTTCCATGCAATCAACTTCCATTATCACATGCGAGAACCCTCGAAGAGAACCAAATGTGTTGAAGATTGCTCTATCACATTTTAAAATCCAGAAATAAGAGATGAAACATCCTACAAGCCTCCTCAGAGATCAGCGACTCTCGGCCGTCGGATTGGTTTGCTTGATGCGTTCTGGACCATTGGATATCGCTCCCGATCGATCTCGTTCGTCGGATAAAAAAAGTTACTGCTGGAATGAATAGTTACCGTCTCGTTCGTGCCACCGCGCGTAATTATGCTGCCCCGCCGAGGGCATTCTCGTCATTTCGCTTCCTGGGGGTATAAAAGGCGGCCACGCCCGTGGTGAAACCCTAGCCGCCTCGCTCCCTTTCTCGGGCGTCGCCGCCTGCCTCCTCTCCTCCCCACGACCCCGCACCACGTCTTCTCCCAGGCACCCACTCGCCCCGCCCCCGATTGAACCCTAGCCGCCACTCCTCGCTGGCCAGCCTCCCCGTCCACGGCCGCCACGCGCATTGCCGCCAGAGGGAGATTCCCCTCCCCAAGATGAGAGAGTTGTTGGTGATGATGATGACGATGATTTCCCCCTCCAGGAGGGAAGTTCCCATGGAGGAATCGCTCCGCCGGAGGGCAAAAGTGCTCCTGCCCAAGTTCCGCCTCCAAACGGCGGCGCTCCGTCCCGAGAGTCCTCTCCTTATTTTTTCTAGGTCAAAATGACTTATATACCAGAAGATGGGAACCGGAGGTGGGCCGACGGGAGCACAACCCACCAGGGCGCGCCTGGGCTCCCTGGCGCGCCCAGGTGGGTTGTGCCCACCTGGTGGGCCCCCTCTGGTACTTATTGGCTCCAATATTCCTCATATATTCCATAAAAATTCTCCGTAAAGTTTCAGGTTGTTTGGAGTTGTGCAGAATAGGTAGCCTGACGTAGCTTTTCCAGGTCCAGATTTCCAGCTGCCGGAATTCTCCCTCTTTGTGTGTGCCTTGCAAATTATGAGGGAAAAGGCATTAGAATTACTCCAAAAAGCATTATTATGCATAAAACATCATAAATAACAGTAGGAAAACATGATGCAAAATGGACGTATCATGCGCTAATGTGTGCATCACGTATAATACAAAAAATTCGGTTTGTGCATTTAACGCAAAGTATTTCATTTTCATTTGGGTGACGAGTGTGTGTTGCAGCGATGAGTCTGTGGTTTGATTCCTCACATACGCATACTTTTGTTTTTCATTTATTTCTCCACTGACAGGTAGGCCCGCATAGATTTATAGATACAGAACACGAGCTGATGAGGCGCATGTATACTATTTGACTGGTCAACCAGACAAATACGGAGCTATACGCTCAGCCAGTGACCGTATAATCACCATATCATGTATATAATGACCGTATTGACCGTATTCTTAAGTACAATGATCAAAGTGAGCTATTAAGACAAGTTCGATGACCACCAATGCATTTTACTCGGTAATAAATGACCAGGATTAAAGGGGAATCCAAATTTCCTTCGTCCTCTCTCCTTGAGCTCTTGACAAACCAATGCACTATACGGTTGTCCGGCCACTCCGTCCCAGAGCTCTCACCAAGTGTCGTTCATGCCACCATGCCGCACACTAACCGGTAAGGAAGCGATGTCATCCCACCGCGCCGAGTTCCTCGCCGCCCACGACCGCACACAAAATGGTAGGGAAGCGATGGCATCCCGCCGTGCCGAGTTCATCGCTGCTCGCGACCTCACACCTTCGTGGGCAGACTTTGAAGTTGCCAATGCCAAATGGGCGGTAGAGCGAGAGGCGGGCAAAGCCGCAGAGGGAGCAGAAAAGGCAGAAAGCACTCAAGAAAAGAGAGGCCCGCCGCCGCAAGAAAGAAGAGGATGCACGCGCTGCTGCGGAGAGCTCAGCGGAGATCCAAGCACGGTGGGGTGTCGCCGACAAAGTCGGGAAGGAGAATGACGGCGTCTGGCCAGCATATGAGAAGTAGTAGTAATAGTAGTTAGTCTGTGTGTCTGTGTCGCCCGTACGTTTGTCTAATTAATTACGAGCATCTACCAGTACTAGTTACTACTGTAGTTTCTAGAGCAAATTACCAGTACATTAGCCTAGACTCAATGGAAAAATTCCTATCCTATGCATCAAATGGCATCTCTTTCTCTATAGGAATTGAGATGCATGTCATCTCACTTCCTATGATTTTCATGTTCCTATAAAATTCCTATCCTGTGAACCAAAGGAGGCCTCCGCTGGAGTATAGTACTACTGTAGCTAGCAGTATTGTTGGTACAGTAGGTTTCTTCAATAAGCAGAATTCAACGAAGTCATGATAGTTCTTTCGTCCGAGAAACTTTATAGTGGGAAAGGTTGGGCCTATGATTTGACGGTTCATTAGTCATTATTACTGTGGCGCGACGACCGGGGTGACTCCCTTGGAGTTCTGCGTGCATGGCAAGTGGACCAGGATCGTGGACGTCCCACATGTCGGCAAATAGAAGTATTCTTTCCGATATCGAGGAGCAAGGAAACCGCGTGGTATAGTATCACTGCTGATTTATATTTATTTTTTATTTTTGATGAAAGCTAGTGTTTCAACTCTTACGATGAAGGAGTGCCAAACACGGCACGTGCTGGATGTCCCACATGTCAGCGAAAGGAGTGGGACATGAATAGCATGGTAGAGCGTCTCCACTTCTTCCCCTTCTAGGTTGGAGACCACATGTAGTACTAGTAGTATGAACGATACAAAGTGCGACCTGGAGAGAAAGACACGTCTAGTTGGAAGGTCTCCGGCCATACACGTAAACAAATATAAATCCTAATATGTGCCTCCAATTAATATAGTAGTAGAGTACTTAGGCACGTACATCATAATATCACCGTGCATTGCACGTATAACATTTAGTGATAGTAAGAGACAAATGCCTATATGCCACACATGTCCATACTATTTGTGACTTTCTACTTCACTTACTGCGCTACATTACTCAGGTTCATACATCCACTCTGGGTACATGTCCGTCTCATAGTTCCAGTCCCACGTGTTCTTCATAGATGGAATGATCCATAACGGTGGGCAACGGGAGTCTATATCATCGCAACTTCTTATTGTGGCTCCTTGCGATGGAGACTCATCCAAACTAAAGCGGCATAGATCAGGGATAGGGGCATTCAAGATATGAATCCATCGGTGCGCAATGAAAACACACCCGTTCTTCATGAACGGTTGGCTGTCGGCGTCGTGCACAGAAGGTGGCATCGTTTGCACTATGGGGTAGTTGTCCCCAATGAAAATTGAGCACTCTTCAAGTGTGTTCGTCCGCACCCAGGTAGCATCACGGGGGTTGAACATGCCGCCATCCATCTGGTACACCTGGCATCTCAACCTGGATACATGCTAACATGCATGGTTATGGTCCATGCAGTATAATAAGGTGGCGTAAGTAGGGGATAGGAATTAAATAAAATACTTTATATTGCTTATATCTATGAGGGGGAAATAGAAGCAATGTATAGACCAGCTGTGGCACAGGCGACGACAAACAATTTGAGAGTGTTACCTGGGCCATGTACATTAATTAAAGTAGGAGTAGTTTTGTTTGATGGGATTATGGTTACCTAGCTAGTACTACACGGAATTGAAATTGTTAAGTCCTTTATAGTTTATACAACTGGCATTATAAAGTTGCGTAGATGACTATCCCAATCAATAAAAAAGAAGGAAAGAACTACTCCTGCTCCTGGAGTACAAAGAGACATGTACTGAAATGTTATAAGATGACATGGCAATAAGATATACGATAGTTCCTGGCTCTACTACTCTTGGATCAGAGAGAAGGGATTACCTGGGTACATGATCAAGGTCCGATCGTGATAGATCGTGGCTCCTTGTTGCCCTTCAGTGGTACCATGGGGAACAACTGCTAAGATAGTAGGTCCCAACTGGGTGTCGTCAGCTACAAGGTTCCAAGTTGGACTAAATGCCCCATGCACATCCACGATTGGCGATCTGATTTTGATCGGGGGTTGACTTTGCCGTGCATAATCATGCAAGCAAGGCAGAATTCATAGAAACCGGACGAAAATCATTACATTTTGAAAACTTTTCATATAAACTGGACGAGATACATTACAGTTTGCATACAAACCAGAGTAAAACCAACTCTGAACAAGTTGCACCTGTAATTTGGGCGGCGCATGAACGACGGCCGGGCGTGGTGTCATTTGAGGCTACTCATAGTGGGGAGTATCATATACAATACAATACTAGTGCATGATACTAGTGTAGCGACCAGACCTCAAATAGTCTGTGCTGCTGTGCACCAGTGTCATCCCTGGATCAGTAATGCTGACACGCACAGTACAAACGGAGGATTTATAACAGAGTAGCAATCACACACTTATTACATCGAATATCTCCAAAGAGAAATAAGTATGAAAATATGGCTTAAGGCCATCTAAATACGATAACAGCGGAAGACTTGGAAGATAAGTGAGTCCATCAACTCCAACGGCATCACTGAGTCTAAGACCACGACCTAAAGCACCTTACTCGTCGTCTGAAAAGTCTGCAACATGAAACGTTGCAGCCCGAAAACGGGTCAGCACATAGAATATGCTGGCAAAATAACACATAGAGAGTAATGATCATAATAATGCTATACTACATGCATATATGGCTGGTGGAAAGCTCTATGGTTAAAGTTTTGCGAAAAGCCAATTTTTCCCTACTGCAAAGGAATAAATTTTATTTAACTATCATGGTGGTTGTGAAACATTGAGATGGTTGACAGCATCTCAATCCCAATTAAATGTCATCATTAACCCAACAAAATTAATTAAAAGTAACATGGTGATGAGATTCACACGATAATCCAGGTACTAGATACTCAAGTTGTCCATAACCGGGGACACGGCTAACCATGATTAGTTTGTACACTCTGCAGAGGTTTGCACACTTTTCCCCACAAGACTCGATCGCCTTCGCTTGATTCTCGCACTACATGATGTTTGAGAAACGGATGACCGAGACACAGTCTTTCAGAAACAATCACTCTTTACTCCGGATGGACAGTTACACCTACTTTCCCCTACATCTGCTAGCCCACCTCTTCAAGAGATCATGTAACCTACTCAACTATGCTAGAGCCCATAATAGCTTGTGGCTGCACATGGAAGTTTCTAGCATGAATAATCTTATGATCCCTTTGAGCCTGGGTGGCGGTCCTTATACAAACAGACAACACTGGGTTCTCCAGGTGCCTCAATCCACCCAGATGTGAGTTTTAGTTGCCACCTTAAGTAAACCATTATTAACAATCTCACATCTGTCATGAATTTCACTCAAACCCAATCCACGTCTACGAGCATAGCATGGCAATATAATAGCAACGTAGAAGTAACTCCCAGGGGTTTGATAAAAAAACAGGTAATAGGTACTACCTCAACTACTTCCCAATACCCACAATTTAATTAGATCCTAACCATGCAATGTTTGAGGATTGATCTAATGCAATAAAAACTGGGTATGGAAAGGTATGATCAAAGTGTTACTTGCCTTGCTGATGATCCGCGAAACCTAGCGATTCGAAGTAACAAGCGGCACACTCCGGGTACTCTATCGCAAACAAACAAGCAAACAATAAGTACTCATCTAATGCACAGGTAAAACTCGAATAAAGATCCAACCAGAAAGTTCAACTTAAGAACTCCGGTTTGCAAAAAAAAATCAACTCGAACGAAGCAACGAAAGTCAAACGGCGAAAGAAACAAGCTTCATTTACTAATCTGGATCTAGGTCAAATTTTACAGTAGCAAAAACTTGTTTGAGTAGGCTAAACGGAAAGAGAATTTCGAGACGAAACTCTAGGCGCTTGAATCGCCTGATTCCGATAAACGAGTAAAGAGTTAAACGAAAACGAAGATCCGATCAGAAATCGAGATCTGAAATAATCGGGAAAAATCTGACGAAAAGAAAACTGACGAACGGTTAAAGAACGGACGTCCGTTAACAGTGAAAATCCAACGAACATGTTCGTTAAAACAAACGGATCGGTGAACGTTAACTAAATAATAAAACCAAAGAAATAAACCGATCTAGAGTT